>NW_027467550.1:70000-97500 GCF_046742065.1 Oratosquilla oratoria
AAACTAACAGTGACAAGTTTAGAAGGTACTATTAATAATAACTTTAATATTTACTAATATTGATAAGTTTAGAATATACTAATAATAGCAATTTTAGAATATTCTAATAATAAAAAGTTTAGAAGGTATTATTAATAATATCTTTATTTTGCACTAATGATGACAGGTTTAGAAAATACTAATAATGAAAAATTTAGAAGGTACTATAAAGGATCATTTTAATGTGTACCTAAAATGAGTACTTTGGAATAATCTAATAATGACAAATTTAGAACGTATTATTAATAATAACTTTTAGAGGTAAAATAAGGGGAAAAGACCAAAGGATATTGGAGGTACGATTTGTATAGATTGAGACCCATTGGAGAGATCAGTAGGGATCTAGGTAACTGAAGCACTCATGGAAGCAGAGCCATGTGATAGAGGCTATACGAGTATTATGTAATGTGAATTTGTCTTGCAGAAACTGTATGTGCAATGTGAATTACCTAATGGTGCTTTTAGCTTATATTAAATGTAATACAATGACCATGTTGATGTGGAGACAGAGCAACTCAACTGAGTAGAAGTGGGGACATTGTAGATTCTAAACGTCATTATTATTATACTCTAAATTTTCCATTATAAGTACACATTAAAGTTGCCTTCTAAACTTATCATTATTAGTATATTCTAAAATGTTCATCAATAATACTCTCAACTTATCATTATATGTTCCTTCTAAACTTGTCATTATTAGTTTATCCTAAACTAGTTATTATTAGTACACCTCTAAACTTGTCATTATTAATATCATCTAAACTTGTCATGAAGTGTACCTTTTAAACTCGTTATCATTATATTTTAACTTGTCATTAAAAGTTATTATTAATAGTACCTACCAAGATTTTCATTATTTGTATATTCTAAACTTGTCATTCATAATAGTACCTTCTAAACTTGCCATTATTAGTACACAATTAAGTTATCGTTAAAAGTACCTTTTAAAGTTGTCACTTCTAAACTTTTCATTATTAGTACATTCTAAATTTGTCATTATTTGTTATTATTTATAGGACCTTCTAAACTTGTCATTATTAGTATATTCTAAACATGTTATTATTAATACACATTAAAGTTATCATTGATATTATTTGCATTATGAAATTGTAAATAATACTACCTTCTAAACTTCTCATTATCACTTGTAACACATTAAAGTTATCACTTTAATAGTACCTTCTATACTTGTTGTTATTACCATATTCTAAACTTTTTATTATTAGTATTTTACTATTAGTATATACTGAATTTATTATTTCTCTTCTCAACTTGTCTTTATTAGTATATTGTAAACTTGCTTTAAAGTTATCTTGAACAGTACCTTTTAAACTTTTAATTATTGGTATATTCTAATCTTTTCATTATTAGTACACATACCTGTACCTTCTAAACCTCTGATTATTAGTATATTGTAAACTTCTGATTACACATAAAAGTTATTATTAACAATAACTTGTCAAAGTTTAGAAGTTAATATTAGTAGAACCTTCTAAACTTTTCGTTATTAGTATATTCCACACTTGTCATTATTTCTAAACATTAAAGTTACCATTAACAGTATCTTCTGAACTTGTCAATCTTAGCATATTCTAAATATCATTGTAAGTATATTCTAAACCTAAGATTATTAGTATATATTTAAATTTATAGTTAATAGCACCTTCTTAATTTGTCATTGTTAGAACATTATAAACTGGTCGTTATTAGTACACATTAAACTTATCCAAACTTGTTAGTATTAGTGAATTCTAAACTTTTCTTTATTATTGCTACATATTAAAGTTATTAGTAGTATCTTCTAAACTTTTCATTACTTGTATATTCTAGTATCAATATTACCTTCTTAACTTGACATCATTAGTATATTGTAAACTTGTTTTATCAAAAATACATTTTAAAAAAATTATTAGTACATGTTAAAACTATCATTAAAGGAATTTTCCAAATGTTTTATTTGAACACATTAGAACACATTAAAATTACCATTCTAAACTTGTCATTAATAGTACACATTAAAGTTATCATTAATAATATCTTCAACCTGATCATTAGTATATTCTAGAATTATCCTTATTAGTACACATTAAAGTTATCATTAATATCACTTTCTAACCATTAGAATATTCTAAACACATCTTAATTGGCATGTTCTAATTTTTTTTATTTATAGTGTTCATTAAACATATTCTAAACATGGCAATATTAGTGTATTCTAAAGTTGCCATTATTCTAAACTTGTCATTATTATTATATTCTAAACTTGTTAGTATTAATACACATGATTGGTAGCACTTTCCAAAGTTGTCATTATTCGTATATTCTAACTTTGTCATTATTAATACACATTACAGTTATCATTGATATTACCTTCTAATATTTGCAATTATCAGTATCGTCTATAATTGCCATTATTAGTGCATATTAAAGTTATCATTAATAGTACCTTCTAAGCTTGTCCTTATTAGTATATTCTAAACGTGATTATGAGTTATCATTAATAGTGCTTTCTAAACGTAATTATCTTTCATATTCTAAGCTTTTCACTTTAAAGTTATCATTAATAGAATATTCTAAAATTTCATTATTAGTATATTCTAAACTTGTCATTAATAGTACAATTACAGTTATCATTAATAGTATCTTTATTCTGATCATTATTAGTATGTTCTATAATTATCATTATTAGTATTAGTTATCATTAACAGTATCTTGTAAACTTGTCATTATTAGTATGCTCTAAACTCGTCATTATAAGTATATTCTTAACGTATCATCATTACTATACATTAAACTTTCTAAACTTGTCATTGTTAGTATATTATAAACTTACCCATAATAGTATATTCTCAACTTTCATAATATTTGTTATTATCAGTATCCTCTACAATTGCCATTATTAGTGCATATTAAAGTTATCATTAATAGTACCTTCTAAACTTGTCCTTATTAGTATATTCTAAACATGTGATTATGAGTACATATTAGAGTTATCATTAATAGTACTTTCTAAACATATAATTATCTTTCATATTCTAAGCTTGTCACTATTGGTACACTTTAAAGTTATCATTAATAGAATATTCTTTAAATTTCATTATTAGTATATTTTAAACTTGTCATTAATAGTACAATTAAAGTTATCATTAATAGTATCCTTTATCTGATCATTATTAGTATGTTCTATAAATATCATTATTAGTATTAGTTATCATCAACAGCATCTTGTAAACTTATTATTAGTATATTCCATATACATTAAACTTACCATTAACAGTACTTTCTAAACTTGTCATTATTAGTATATTACAAACTTACCCATAATAGTATATTCTCAACTTTCATAATTAGTACACATTATAAGTAGCTTCCAAACTTGTATAAACTTGTATATTCTATAGTTCTTGTATTCTATATATTCTTACTACATATATTTTACATATATTCTATATATATTCTACATATATTCTATATATATATTCTACATATATTCTATATATTACTACATATATTCTATATATTCTTACTACATATTTAGATTATTATTAAAAGAATCTTCTGATCATGTCGTTATTGCTATATCCTAAACTTGTCATTAATAGCACTCGTTAATACCATAATCTTAACTTGTCATTATTAGTACACATTAAAGTTTTAATTAGTTGTACCTAAAAAGTGTCATTAATCGTATATTTTAAACTTATCATTACTAGAACATATTAAAGTTATCATTGATAATTCCTTTTCAACTTGTCATTGTTAGTATAATTCAAACATTAATTAGTAATCATTATTAGTGTATTTTAAACCTGTTATTGTTAGTCACTATTCAAAAACTAAACTTTTCATTATTAGTACACATTAAAGTTTCAATTAATTGTACCTTTTGAATATGACATTATGACACATTAAACTTGTCATAATGTCATTATGGAACTTTCTTTAATCGTACATGTTAAAGATATTGCTAAGAGAATCTTTTAATCTTGTCAATATCAATATACATTAAATTATTATTACTATTTTATTCTAATCTTGACAACACAATAAAGTCATTAAAAGTACCGATTATTACCACATTCTAAATTTGACATTATTTGTGCAAATAAAAATTATTATTAATCGCACACTTCTTACTATTAGTATATTCTAAATTTGTTATTACTAGTAAACTTTGAGGTTATCATAAATATTACCTTCTACACTTGTCATCACTAGCATTTTCTAAACATTCCATTATTAGTATATTCTAATAATTCTTTGTCAATATTAGTTAATTCTCGTCAATATTAGTTAACATTAATAGTATCTTCTAAACCTGTCATTACTAGAATATTCTAATTTTTTCATTATTAGTAAACATCAAAGATATCATTAATAGTACCTTTTAAACCTGTCACCATTAGAGTGTTCTATACTTTCCATTATTAGTACACATTAAAGTTATCATTAATAGTACTTTCTAGACTTCTCATTATACGTATATTATAAACATGTCAATATTGGTATATTCTAAATATGTCTTCATTGATGTATCTAAAGTTGCCATTATACTTTGTCATTATCATAATTTAAACTAGTATATTCTAAACATGTCATTAATAGTATATTCAAAACTCGTAATTATTAGTTAACTTATCATTAATAGTATATCCTAATCTTTATTATTGGTATATTCCAAATTTGCCATTATTAGTACACATTAAATTTATCATTAAAAGTACCTTCTAATCTTGTTTTATTAGTATTATTGGTATGTTCTAAACTTATCGTTAGTAAAAATTAAAGTAATTAATAGTACCTTCTAAACTTATCATTAATAGTACATTTGAAATAGTTTAGTATAGTAAATAGGATCTTCTAAACCTATCATTATTAGAATGTTCTAAACTTGTCATTATAAGTACACATCAAACTTTTTAAACTTGTCATCATTAGAATGTTTTATACTTTTCATTATTAGTACTAAATAGTTAATAGTAATAAAGTTAACAGTAATAAAATTAAGTAAAGTAGTAATAAAATAGTAATAAAATTAAGTAAAAATAAAGTTAATAGTAATAAAATTAATAGTACTATCTAAATTTCAGTATATTCTAAACATATTTATTCTAAACATGTCTTTATTGGTATATTCTAAACTTGTCATCATTAGCATGTTCTAAACTTGTCATTAATACTTCATCTTAAATTCATCATTAATAGGACGTTCTAAACTTATCTTTATTAGTTTATTCTAAACTTGGCAATATTATGTTAAAGTTGTCTTTATTATTATCATATAAACTAGAATATTCTAAACATTCTAAACTAATGATAAGTTTAGAACATACTAATAAAAACATTAATAGTACCTTCAAAATTCATCATTAACACCCTTTAAATGTGTAATTATTAGTAGTATCTTCATTATTAGTAGTATCTTCTAAACTT
Organism: Oratosquilla oratoria; assembly: GCF_046742065.1. Taxonomy (NCBI): domain Eukaryota; kingdom Metazoa; phylum Arthropoda; class Malacostraca; order Stomatopoda; family Squillidae; genus Oratosquilla; species Oratosquilla oratoria. The sequence goes on from NW_027467550.1 coordinate 75,473, forward strand.
GTCATTATCGGAATATTCTAAAATTTTCATTATTAGTACCCATCAAAGATATCATTACAATGTCATCATTACAATGTTCTATACCTTTCATTATTATACACATTAAAGTTATCATTAATTGTACTTTCCAAATTTCTCATTATACGTATATTCTAAACATGTCTACATTGGAATATTCTAAACTTGTCTTTATTAGTATGCTCTAAACTTGTCATTAATAGCTCATATTAAATCTATCATTATGAGTATATTCTAAGCTTGGTAATATTAGTATATGTTAAAGTTTTCATTATACCTTGTCATTATTATTATAGTTTAAACTAGGATATTCTAAAGATATCGTTATTAGTATATTCAAAACTCGGCATTATTAGTAAACTTATAACTATCATTAATCTTAATCACTTATCATCTAATCTTCTCATTATTACTATATTCCAAGATAGACATTATTAGTACACATTAAATCTATCATTAATAGTACCCACTAATCCTGTTTTTATTAGTATTTTCTAAACCTGGCATTATTAGTGTGTTCTAAACTTATTATTAGTGAAAATTAAAGTTATTAATAGTACCTTATACACTAATCATTAACAGTATCCTTTTAACTTGTAATTATTAGTATATTCTAAACTTATTACAAATTAAAGTTATCATTATCGTTAAAAACTTATCACTACTAAACTTTAATGTGTACTAATAAAAACAAGTTTAGAATATATATTCCAAACTTGTTTTTATTAGTACACATTAAAGTTATCATTAATAGTTCCTTTTCAACATGTCGTTATAGGTATGTTCTATATTTGTCATTATTAGTACACAATAAATATATTAATTGTATTTTCACACTTCATTATTAGTATATTCTAAAATTCTCATGATTACTACACATTAATGTTATCCTTAAAAATACCTTCTAATCTTGTTTTTGTTGTCAGTATTAGTATATTCTAATTTTGTTCATTATTACTCCTAGATTTTCTTTATATATTCTAAACTTATCATTAACGTTATCATTATTAGTGCCTTCTAAACTTATTATTATTAGTATATACTAAATTCTAGATTCTTTCCATAATTAGTAAACTTCTGATTATTAGTACACATTAAAGTTATCAATAATACCTTCTAAACTTGTCAAAGTTAAACTCATTATCAATATATCTTTTAAACTAGTCATTATTAGTATATTACAAACTTGCCATTATTACTATCTTTTAAGTTTTCATTATTAGTATACATTGGTATATTCTAGTCTTTCAATTATTAGTACACATAAAAGTTATCATTAACTGTACCTTGCATTATCAGTATATAAACTTGTCACATTAAAGCTATACCTTCTAAACGTGACATCATTTGTATATTACAAAATTGATATTTCTAAATTTATCATTATTGGTGCACATTAAAGTTATCATGCAATAGTACCTTCTAAACTTGTTATTATTAGTATATTCCAAACTTGTTATTACTAGTACACATTAAAGCTATAATTAATAATACCTTCTAATCTTGTCATAATTAGAATATCATAAATTTGTCCCTATTAATTATGCTGATATTCTATGGTTGTCATTGTTAGTATATTCTAAACTTTTCATGATTAGCACAGATCAAATTATTCAATATCAAAGATATTTAATTGAACCTCCTGAAATTGTCATTTTAAAACATATTAAATTTATTACAAATATCATTTTCTAAAATTTTGATTATTGGTTATTGTTGTATATATCATTAATAGTACTATCGACAATATTCATTATTAATATATTCTAAACTTTTGATATTAAAGTTATCATCAATAGTTCCGACTGAATATGTTATTCTTAGTATATTCTAATCTTGTTACTATGTGCATATTAAAGTTATCATTAAAAGTATATTCTAAACATGTCATTACTAGTATTTTGTCATTTTTTCGCTATTAATACTCATTAAAGTAATGGTTAGTACACATTAAAGATTTTGATAATAGCTATGCTAAACTTGTCACTATTACTATATTCTAAACTTTTGAGTATTAGTACATATTAAAATTATCATTAGTAGTGTCTTCTAAACATGTCATTGTTAGTATATTCAAAACTAATGAAAAAGTTAATTTATAATAATATGGGAAATTTATAAAAAAAAAAGTATAGAGTTTAGCAGGTACTATAATGATAAACTCGGAATATATTATTATTACCAAGAGTAGGATATACTAATAATGGTAAGGATACAAGGTCCTAGTAATGATAACTTCAATGTATACTAATAAAATTTAGAATACCAAAGAAGATATGTTTAGTATCTCCTAATAGTGATGTTTCGAATTTACGAACAATGACAACTTTTAAATAAAAACTTTAATGTTTTCTGATAATTAATGTTTGGTATATACTAATAATGACAAATTTAAAGGCACTATTAATGATTATTATTATTCACATGTTATTATAATACATGTATTATGAATCGCATGTTTACAATAGTGTAATAAAGTTTAAAAGGTTATATTAATAATAATGTTAATGTGTAGCAATAATGACACGTTTTAATTATACTGATAATGTAAATTTTAATAAATACTAATAATAACATAATTAGAAGTTGCTATCAATGATAACTATAATACGTACTAATAATGATTATTTTTTAAAAAAGCTAACAATGTCATATTAAAAAGCCAGTAATAATGGTAACTTTAACATGTACTAATACTCACAATCTTAGAATATACTAATAATGACAAGTTTTAAATAATTATAAACTTTGGAATATATTAGTATTGCCAAGTTTAGAATATACTAATAATGGTCCTAATAATTATAACTTTAATGTGTACTAATAGTGACAATTTTAGAATAATAAAGATATGTTAGTATTTACTAATACTGATATTTTTCGCATATACGAACAATGACAACTTTAGAAAGTATTTTTAATGGTAACTTAAACGTGTACTAATAAAGAGAAGCTTTTAATGATAACTCAGATATGTGTTAATAATAACAAGTTTATAATACAAAAATTGACAAGTGTAGAGGGTACTATTGATAATGAATTGAATGTGTACTAAAATGACAAATTTAGAAAGATAATGATTTTAATGATAACTTTAATGATAACTTTAATGTGTAGTTACAAAAACAAGTTTATAAGGTACTACTAATGATAACTTTAATATGTACTAATAATGACAAGTTTAAAATGCAGTAACAATGACAAGTTCAGAAAGTTCTATTAATATAAACTTTAATAAATTCCAATATTGACAAATTTAAAAAACACCAATAATGAGAAGTTTAAATTATACTAAAAATGAGATGTTTAGAAGGTACTATTAATGATAACTTATATGGCAAATGGCAAATGACGACAAGTTTAGAACATACTAATGAAAAGTTAAGAAAGTTAATGATAACTTCAATGTGTACTAATACTGTCAAGATTATGATATGCTAGTAATCACAAATTTGAAAAATACAGTAAAAATATATAAAAAATGGCATGTTTAGAAGAAAACTTTAGAAGATAAATTTAGAATATACTGATAATAACAAGTTTAATATAATAATAATGGCGATTTTAGAAGGTGCTAATATGTGGTAATGTGGTAATATTGACAAGTTTAGAATACACTAAAAATAGCATTTTTGTAATATACAAGTATAGATAAGTTCAGACTGTATCTTAATGACAACTTTTAGAAGGTACTATTAATAATAACTTTAATGTGTACTAATATAAACAAAGCACTATATACTAACAAGGGTAAGTTTAGAAGGTACTATAATTGATAACGTCATCTTGTACTAATAACGACAAGTTTATAAGGTACTATTAAGGATAACTTTAATGTCTATTAATAGTGATAAGTTTAGTATACACTATTAATGAGAAGTTTAGAATATAATAATAATGACAAGTTTGGAAAGCACTATTAAAGATAAAATCTATGCGAAATGATAATGAAAAGTTTATATTATGACGAAGTATAATTCAATTTATAATTAAATGGGAAATTTAGAAAGAAAACGGATAGCGTTTAGCAGGAACTATTATTAAATCTTTAATATGTACTAATAATTACTTTAATGAGTACTAATAGTGAAAATTTTACAAAATACTAGTAATGGCATGTTTAGAATATACTTTTAATTATAACTTTAATATGCACTGATAGTAACAAGTTTAGAATATACTAAAAAATATCCTGTACAATTGCCATTATTAGTGCATATGAAAGTTATCATTAATAGTACCTTCTAAACTAGCCCTTATTAGTACAAATTATGTGATTATCAGTACACTTGAGTACATATTAGAATGATCATTAATAGTGCTTTCATATTCTAAGCTATTGGTACACTTTAAAGTTATCATTAGTAAAATGTCCAAAAATTTATTCGCATATTCTGAAATTGTCATAAATAGTACACATTATAGTTATCATTAATAGTATCTTTAATCTGATCATTATTACTACTCATTAAACTTACCATTAATAGTACTTTCTAAACTTGTCATTATTAGTATATTATAAACTTACCCATAATAGTATATTTTCAACTTTCATAATATTTTCTAATATTTGTTATTATCAGTATCCTCTACAATTGCCATCATTAGTGCATATTAAAGTTATAATTAATAGTACCTTCTAAAGTTGTCGTTATTATTATATTCTAAACATGTGATTATGAGTACATATTAGAGTTATAATTAATAGTACCTTCTCAACATGTACTTACATATTCTAAGGTTGCTACCATTGGTATACTTTAAAGTTACCATTAATAGAATATTCTAAAATTTCATTATTAGTATATTCTAAACTTGTCATTAATAGTACACTTTAAATTTCTCATTATTAGCATGTTCTATAATCATCATTATTAGTATTAGTTATTATTAAGAGTATCTTGTAAACTTGTCATCATTAGTATATTTTATACTTGTCATTATAAGTATATTCTTAACGTATCATAATCACTTTACATTAAACTTACCATTAATAGTACTTTCTAAACTTGTCATTATTAGTATGTTATAAACTTACCCATAATAGTATATTCTCAACTTTTATAGTCGGTACACATTAATGTTATCATTAATAGTAGCTTCCAAACTAAAGTTGTCATTCTTAGTACATATTTGAGTTATTATTAAAAGAATCTTCTGATTTTGTCGTTATTGGTATATCCTAAACTTGCACTCGTTAAAATTATCATTAATACCATAATCTTAATTTGTCATTATTAGTACACATAAAAGTTTGTATTAGAAGTACGTAAAAGTGTCATTAATCGTATATTCTAAACTTGTCATTACTAGAACATATTAAAGTTATCATTGATAATTCCTTTTCAACTTGTCATTATTAGTATAATTCAAAGATTAATTAGTAATCATTATTAGTGTATTCTAAACTTGTTTTTATTAGTCATTATTCAAAAACTCTAAACTTTTCCTTATTAGTACACATTAAAGTTTCAATTAATTGTACCTTTTAAATATGACACATTAAACTTGTTATTATTAGTATATTCTAAACTTTCTTTAATATTACACATTAAAGATATTGCTAAGAGAATCTTAGATTTATCATTAATCGCACACTTCTTATTATCAGTATATTCTAAAAAAAATTATTATTAGTAAACATTGAAGTTATCATAAATAATACCCTCTAAACTTGTCATCATTAGTATATTCTAAACATGTCATTATTGGTATATTCTAATAATCATTCTAAATAGTATTCTAAATAGTATCTTCTAAATCTGTCATTATTACAACTTTTATTACATTATTTTTATTACATTATTACAATTATTACAACTTGTCATTATAAGATATCATTAATAGTACCTTTTAAACCTGTCACCATTAGAGTGTTCTATACTTTTCATTATTAGTACACATTAAAGTTATCATTAATAGTACATTCTAGTTATTGATTAGTGTAGAGGGTACTATTAATGACTTTAATTTTCATTAAAAATAAGTTTAGAACACACTAATAATGCCAGGTTTAGAAAATACTAATAAAAATAAGATTAGTAGGTACTACTAATGATAGATTTAATGTGTACTAATAATGTCAAACTTGGAATATAGTGATAATGAAAAGATTAGAAAATACTATTAATGATAAGTTTACTAATAATGACGAGTTTTGAATATACTAATAACGACATCTTTAGAATATACTAGTTTAAACTATAATAATAATGACAATTTTAACATATACTAATATTGCCAAGTTTAGAATATACTAATAATGATATGTTTAATATAAACTATTAATGGCAAGTTTAGAACATACTAATAATGACAAGTTTAGAATATTCCAATGTAGACATATACGCATAATGAGAAATTTGGAAAGTACAATTAATGATAACTTTAATGTGTACTAATAATGAAAAGTATAGAACACTAATGGTGACAGGTTTAAAAGGTACTATTAATGATATCTTATAACGACAAGTTTAAAAGGTACTATTAATGATATCTTTGATGTGTACTAAATAATGACAAGTTTAGAATATTCCGATAATGATGCTATTAATGATAACTAATAATGACGAGTTTAGAATATACTAATAATATCAAATTTAAAGGGTACTGTTAATGATGTTTCGAAGGTACTATTAATGACTTTAATTTTTACTAGTGATAAGTTTAGAACATACTAATAATGTCAAGTTTAGAATGTCTAGAATGTACTAGTTTAAACGATAACAATAATGATAAGGTTTAATGACAACTTTAACATATACTAATATTGCCAAGTTTAGAATATACTAATAATGATAAGTTTAGAACGTCCTATTAATGATAAAATTGATATGAAGTATTAATGACAAGTTTAGAATATACCAATGAAGACATGTTTAGTATATACAGAAGTTTAGAAAGTACTATTAATGATAACTTTAATGTGTACTAATAATGAAAAGTATAAAACATTCTAATGATGACAAGTTTAAAAGGTACTATTAATGATATCTTTAATGTGTACTTACAATGACAAGTTTACAATATTCTAATAATGACAGGTTTAGAAGATACTCCAAAAAATAACTAATGATGACGAGTTTAGAATATACTTATTATTACAAGTTTAAAGGGTACTGTTAATGATAAGTTTAGAAGGTACTATTAATTACTTTATTTTTTACTAATGATAAGTTTAGAACATACTAATATTGTCAAATTTAGAATGTACTAATAAAAACAAGGTTAGAAAGTACTTTTAATGATAAATTCAATGTGTACTAATAATGGCAAATTTGGAATATACTAATAATAATAATTAGGATATACTATTAATAATAAGTTTACTAATAATAACGAGTTTTGAATATATGTTCAGAATATACTAGTTTGAATTATAATAATAATGACAAGGTTAGAATAATGACAACTTTAACATATACTAAAATTGTCAGACTAATGATAACGTCCTATTAATGATAAATTTAATATGAACTATTAATGACAAGTTAAGAACATACTAATAATGACAAGTTGAAGACACATTTAGAACATACCAATATTAACATGTTTAGAATATACGTATAATGAGAAGTCTAGAAAGTATTATCAATGATAACTTTAATGTGTACTAATAATGAAAAGTATAGAACACTCTAATGGTGACAGGTTTAAAGGGTACTATTAATGATATCTTATAATGACATTCCAATAATGACAGATTTAGAAGATGCTATTTGGAATACTATTTAGAATGATTATTAGAATATGCTAAAACTGCCATTTTTAGTATATCCTAAACATCTCATTCTTGGTACACATTTAAGTTATCATTAATAGTACTTTCCCGATCTTTATTTGTAAATCCTAAACTTATTATTAGTATACTCTAATAGTTATCATTAATAGCAACTTCCAATTTGCTATTTTTAGTATTTTCTAAACTTTGCATTACTAATATACTTCAAACTTGTCATTATTACTACATATCAACGTCATCATTAATATGACCTTATAAACATGTCCTTATTAAAATATTGTAAGCTTGTGATTATTAGTACTCATTAAAGTTTTAATTAAAAGTGCCTCTAAGATTATCATTATAAAGTTGTCATTGTTCGGATATTCTAAACTTCCATTATTAGTATATTCTAAACTTATTATTATTAGTATATTCTAAACTCATTATCATTATATTCTAAACCTGTCATTATTGTACACCTTAATGTTGTCTTTATTAATACACATTAAAGTTATTATTAATAGTACCTTGTAAACTTATATGCTAAACTTGTTATTGTTAGTACAAAATAAAGTTAATATTAGTAGAACCTTCTAAACTTATCGTTATTAGTACATTCCACACTTGTCATTATTTCTAAACATTAAAGTTACCTCTAACAGTATCTTCTGAACTTGTCAATCTTAGTATATTCTAAATGTCATTTTAGGTATATTCTAAACCTGTGATTATCAGGACATATTAAAGTTATCATTCGTTCTATCTTCCATACATGTCATTACTAGTATATTCTAATCTTGTCATTATTAGGACTCATTAAAGTTATAATTAATAGCACCTTCTTAATTTGTCATTGTTAGTACATTATAAACTTGTCATTATTAGTACACATTAAACTTATCAATTATAGTATCTTCCAAACTTGTCAGTATTAGTGTATTCTAAACTTTTCTTTATTAGTATATTATAGACCTGTCATTATTGATACATATTAAAGTTATTATTAGTAGTATCTTCTAAACTTGTCATTACTTGTATATTCTAGTATTAATAGTACACATTAAGAGTACTTTCTAAACATCATTATTAGTATATTCTAAAATTGTCATCATTAGTACACATTAAGGTTATTATCAATATTACCTTCTTAACTTGATATCATTTGTATATTGTAAACTTGCCTTATCAAAAATACCTTTTAAACTTTTGTTTTATTAGTACATGTTAAAACTTTCATTAGTATATTTTAAACTTGTCATTGATAGTACACATTAGAATTATCATTAATAGTATGTTCTATAATTATCATTATCAATATTAGTTATCATGAACAGTATTTTGTAAACTTGTCATTATTAGTATGTTCTAAACTTGTCATTATAAGTATATTCTTAACGTATCATTATTACTATACATTAACCTGTCATTATTAGTATATTATAAACTTACCCATAATAGTATATTAACTTTCATAATATTTTCTAATATTTGTTATTATCAATATCCTCTACAATTGCCATTATTAGTGCATATTAAAGTTAACATTAATAGTACCTTCTAAACTTGTCCTTACTAGTATATTCTAAACATGTGATTATGAGTACATATTAGAGTGCTTTCTAAACAAGTAATTATCTTTTATATTCTAAGTTTGTCACTTTAAACTTATCATTAATAGAATATTCTAAGATTTCATTATTAGTATATTCTAAACTTGTCATTAATAGTACACATTAAAGTTATCATTGATAGCAACTTTAATCTGATCATGATTAGTAGGTTCTATAATTAACAGTATCTTGTAAACTTGTCATTATTAGTATGTTCTATACTTGTCATTATAAGTATATTCTTAACGTATCATTATTACTATACATTAAACTTACCATTAAAAGTACTTTCTAAACTTGTCATTATTAGTATATTATAAACTTACCCATAATAGTATATTCTCAACTTTCATAATTAGTACACATTAATAGTAGCTTCCAAACTTGTATAACTTTGTATATCCTAAACTTGTCATTAATAGCACTTGTTAGAATTATCATTAATACCATAATCATTATTAGTGTACATTAATTTTTTTTATTAGTTGTCCCTAAAAAGTGTCATTAACCGTATATTTTTAACTTGTCATTACTAGAACATATTAAAGTTATCATTGATAATTCCTTTTTAACTTGTCATTTTTAGTATAATTAAAACATTAATTAGTAGTCATTTTTAATGTATCCTTAACCTGCTATTGTTATTTATTATTCAAAAACTCTAAAATTTTCTTCATTGGTATACAGTACAATAAAGTTTCAATTTTAAAAGTACCGATTATTACCACATTCTAAATTTGTCATTATTTGTGCAAATAAATTTTATCATTAATCGCACACTTCGAAGTTATCATAAATATTACCTTCTAAACTTGTCATCATTAGTATATTCTAAACATGCCATTATTAGTATATTCTAATAATTCTTAGTATATACTCGTCAGTATTAGTTATCATTAATAGTATCTTCTAAACCTGTCATTATTAGAATATTCTAAATTTGTCATAATTAGTACACATCAAAGATATCATTAATAGTACCTTTTAAACCTGTCATCATGAGAGGGCTCTATACTTTTCATTATTGGTACACATTAAAGTTATCATTAACTTCTCATTATACGTATATTCTAAAGATGTCATTATAAGTGTACATTAATTTTTTTATTAGTTGTCCCTAAAAAGTGTCATTAACCGTATATTTTTAACTTGTCATTACTAGAACATATTAAAGTTATCATTGATAATTCCTTTTTAACTTGTCATTTTTAGTATAATTAAAACATTAATTAGTAGTCATTTTTAATGTATTCTTAACCTGCTATTGTTATTTATTATTCAAAAACTCTAAAATTTTCTTTATTGGTATACAATAAAGTTTCAATTAATTGTACCTTTTGAATATGACATTATGACACATTGAAGTATATTCTATCCTTTCATTAACAGTACTTGTTAAAGATATTGCTGAGAGAATCTTCTAATCTTGTCAATATCAATATACATTAAAGTTATTATTACTATTATATTCTACTCTTGACAATAGTACAACACAATAAAGTTATTAAAAGTACCGATTATTACCACATTCTAAATTTGTCATTATTTGTGCAAATAAATTTTATCATTAATCGCACACTTCGAAGTTATCATAATAAACTTGTCATCATTAGTATATTCTAAACATGCCATTATTAGTATATTCTAATAATTCTTAGTATATACTCGTCATTATTAGTTATCATTAATAGTATCTTCTAAACCTGTCATTATTAGAATATTCTAAATTTGTCATAATTAGTACACATCAAAGATATCATTAATAGTACCTTTTAAACCTGTCATCATGAGAGGGCTCTATACTTTTCATTATTGGTACACATTAAAGCTATCATTAATAGTACTCTAGACTTCTCATTATACGTATATTCTAAAGATGTCAATATTGGTATATTCTAAATATGTCTTTATTGGAATTTCAAACTTGTCATTATTAGTATGTTCTAAACTTGTCATTAATAGTTCATATTAAATTTAGCATTAATAGGACATTATCATTAGTAAATTCTAAGCCTGGCAATATTAGTATATATCAAAGTTTTCCTTGTCATTATTATTATAATTTAAACAAGTATATTCTAAACATATCATTAATAGTATATTCAAAACTCGTCATTATTAGTAAACTTATCATTAATAGTATATCCTAATCTTTATTACTAGAGTATTCCAAATTTGACATTATTAGTACACATTAAATTTATCATTAAAAGTACCTTCTAATCTTGTTTTATTAGTACATTCTAAACTTGGCATTATTAGTATGTTCTAAACTTATCATTAGTAAAAATTAAAGTAATTAATTGTACCTTCTAAACTTATCATTAACAGTACCCTTTAAACTTGTAATTATTAGTATATTCTAAACTCGTCATTATTAGTTATTTTAATAGTACCCTCTAAACTTGTCATTATTACAATGTTCTAAACTTGTCATTATAAGTACACATCAAAGATATCATTAATTGTACCTTTTAAACTTGTCATCATTAAAGTTATCATTAATAGCACTTTCTAAACTTCAGTAGATTCTAAACATGTCTTCATTGGTTTATTCTACTTGTCATCATTAATATGTTCTAAATTTGCCATTAATACTTCATATTAAATTTATCATTACTCGTAATAGGACTTCTAAACTTATCATTATTAGTATATTCTAAACTTGGTAATATTAGTATATGTTAAAGTTGTCATTATCATCGTTTAAACTAGTATATTCTAAACATTGTAAACTTGACATTATTAGTATGTTCTAAACTTATCATTATTAAAAATTAAAGTCATTAATAGTACCTTCGAAACTTATCATTAACAGTACCCTTTAAATTTGTAATTATTAGTATATTCTAAACTCGTCATTATTAGTTATCATTAATAGTATCTTCTAAACCTGTCATTATCGGAATATTCTAAACTTGTCATTATTAGTACCCATCAAAGATATCGTTAATAGTACCCTAAACTTGTCATCATTAGAATGTTCTGTACTTTTCATCATTAGTACACATTAAAGTTATCATTAATAGTACTTTCCAAATTTCTAATTATACTTATATTCTAAACATGTCTACATTGGAATATTCTAAACTTGTCATTAGTAGTATGTTTATACTTGTCATTAATAAATTGGTCATATTAAATCTATCATTATTAGTATATTCTAAAACTCGTAATTATTAGTAAACTTATTACAGATAGTATCTTCTAATCTTTTCATTATCACTATATTCCAAGTTTGACATCATTAGTACACATTAAATCTATAATTAATAGTACATACTAATCTTGGTTTTATTAGTATTTTCTAAACCTGGTATTATTGGTGTGTTCTAAACTTATTATCAGTGAAAATTAGTCATCAATAGTACCTTGCAATTATTAGTATATTCTAAACTTATCAAGTTATCATTGTCGTTAAAAACTTGTCACTACTAAAATATATTCTAAACTTGTTTTATTAGTACACATTTAAGTTATCATTAATAGCTCCTTTTCAACCTGTCGTTATAAGTATATTCTATATTTGTCAGTATTAGTACACAATAAAGATATTAATTGTATTTTCACACTCTTCATTATTAGTATATTCTAAAATTCTCATTATTAGTACACATTAATCTTATCTTTTAAAAATGCCTTCTAATATTGTTTTTATTGTTATATTCTAAACTTGTCAGTATTAGTATATTCTATTTTTTTCATTATTACTATTTATAGTACCTTCTAAATTTTCTTTGTATATTCTAAACTTATTATTAGTTCATATTAACGTTATCATTATACTATATTCTTATCATTATTGGTATATTCTAAATTCTAAACTTATCATTATTAGTACATATTATAGTTAACAATTATAGTAACATCTGAACTTGTTATTATTAGTATATTCTAATCTTAACAGTACCTTCTCAACTTATTATTACGTGCCATTATTACGTACACATTAAAGATATCATTCAATAGGATCTTTTAAAGATATCATTATTGCTATATTTTAAACATGTCAATATTAGTTTCTTCGAAACTTGTCATTATGTTTCATTCTAAACTATATTATTTGTATATTATAAACTTTACAGTATTAGTTCACTCTAAAGTTATCATTAATAGTACTTTCTAAACTTGTCATTACCAGTATATTCAAAACTTGTTATTATTACTAAACTTTAATTAATAGTTGTCATTTTTAGTGTATTCTAAACATCTCATTATTGGTACACATTAAAGTTATCATTAATAGTACCTACCCGGACTTTATTTGTATATCCTAAACTTAATATTAGTATATTCTAAATATGTCATTATTAGTTTATTTGAAAGTTACTATTAATAGTACCATTAACCTGTCATTACTAGTACACATAAAAGATATCGTTAAAAGTGCATTCTAAAATTGTCATTATTAGCTTATTCTAAACTTATATTGTATATTCTAAACTTTTCATTTTCAGAACACATTAAAGTTATTATTAATAGCTTATAAATTTGTATTTGTATTTGTTTTGTATTTTTGTATGTATTTTTTATATTTTTGTATATTCGTACTTTGTAGTTTTTGTATTTATTAGTATAACATTAACGTTATCATTGATAATATTTTCCAAACTTTTCATTCTAAGCTTGTCAATGGTAGAATCTTCTAAACTTCTCATTATTACTATATTCTAAACTTGTCACTACTAAAGTGTAATGTAAAAGTGTAATGATAGTACCTATCATTACAATATTCTAAACTTTTTATTATTATTAGTACAAATTAAAGTTATCTTGAACAGTACCCTTTAAACTTGTAATTATTGGTATATTCTAATCTTTCCATTATTAGTACACTTACCTGTACCTTTAAACCTCTTTTTATTAGTATATTGTAAATTTCTGATTATTAGTACACATTAAAGTTATTATTAATAATACCTTCTAAAATTGTCAAAGTTAAATGCATTATTAATATATCTTTTAAACTTGCCATTATTAGTAAAATCATTGTTGGTATATTCTAGTCTTTCAATTATTAGTAAACATAAAAGTTATCATTAACTGTGCCTTGCATTATAAGTATATTGTAAACTTGTAACATTAAAACTATAATAAATGATACCTTATAAACTTATTTGTATATTACAAAATTGCCATTCTAAATTTGTCATTATTAGTGCACATTAAAGTTATCATGCAATAGTACCTTCTAAATTTGTCATTATTAGTATATTCTAAACACGTTAAAATTATCATTAATAATACCTTCTAAACTTGTCATAATTAGAATATTATTAGTAATGACATGTTTAGAAGGTTACATTAAGGATAACGTTAATGTGTAGTAATAATGACACGTTTAAAATATACTATTAATGCAAGGTTTAGAAAATACTAACAATAGCATAGTAAAGTTGCTATTAATGATAACTATAATACGCACTAATGAATAGTTTTGAATATACTAACAATAACATGTTTAGAAGACACTGCTAATGATAATTTTAATATGTACTAATACTCAAAAGTATAGAATATGCTTGTAACATTAAAACTATTATTAATGATACCTTATAAACTTATTATTTGTATATTACAAAATTGCCATTACTAGCATATTCTAAATTTGTCATTATTAGTGCACAAGTTATCATGCAATAGTACCTTCTAAACTTGTCATTATTAGTATATTCTAAACACGTTAAAATTATCATTAATAATACCTTCTAAACTTGTCATAATTAGAATATTATTAGTAATGACATGTTTAGAAGGTTACATTAAGGATAACGTTAATGTGTAGTAATAATGACACGTTTAAAATATACTATTAATGCAAGGTTTAGAAAATACTAACAATAGCATAGTAAAGTTGCTATTAATGATAACTATAATACGCACTAATGAATAGTTTTGAATATACTAACAATAACATGTTTAGAAGACACTGCTAATGATAATTTTAATATGTACTAATACTCAAAAGTATAGAATATGCTAATAATGACAAGTTTATAATGATAAACTCGGAATATATTATTATTACCAAGTTAAGAATATACTAATAATGATAAGGATACAAGGTCCTAGTAATGATAACTTTCATGTATACTAATAAAGTTTAGAATACCGAAGAAGATATGTTTAGTATTTACTAATAATGATGTTTCGAATTTACGAACAATGACCACTTAAAAAGTATTTTTAGTGATAGCTAATGTGCACTAATAATGAGGGTTTAGATAAAACTGACAAGCTTTAATGGGTACTAATAATGTCAAGTGTTAAATATTGACAAGATTGACAAGTTTAGAAGATACTGTTAAAGATAACTTTAATGTGTAGAAATAGTGACAATCGTGGATTATACTAATAAGGATAAGTTTAGAAGGTTCTATTATTGATAATTTTATTTTGCACTAATAATGACAAGTTTAGCATATAATGATAAAACAAGTTAAGGGTGTATCAATAATCACAAGTTTAGAATATAATAATGATGATTTTAGAATATACTAATAATTATAATTTTAGAATATACTACTAATAATAAGTTTAGAATATACTAATAATGGAAGTTGAATATCCGAACAATGACAAAATTATAATGACAATTTTAAAGGCACTATTGATTATAACTTTAATGTGTACTAATAATCACAGGTTTACAATATTTTAATAATGACATGCATAGAAGGCTACATTAATGATAATGTTAATGTGTAGTAATAATGACACGTTTGAAATATATTAACAACGTAAGGTTTAGAAAATACTAATAAACCTGACATTATATGCATGTTCTAAATTTGTCAGCAGTAGTATATGCTACACTTGTCATTATTAGTACAAATTAAAGCTTGTCAATATTTGCATGTTCTAAACCCTCATTATTAAAGCCTTCATTATTAACAATACTTTCTAATGTTGTCATTGTTCGAAACATATCAGTATTATTATATACTAAACACATCTTCTTGGGTATTCCAAACTTTTCATTATTCGTACACATTAGAGTTATCATTATTAGGACCTTGTATATATATCATTATTAGTATATTCTAAACTTGGCAATACTAATATATTCCACAGTTTATAATTATTCTAAACTTGTCATTATTGGTATATTCTAGACTTGTGAGTATCAATACATATTAAAGTTACCATTAGTAGTTTCTTCTAAACATGATATTGTTAGGCTATTCAAAACTAATCATTATTAGTACATATCATATTTATCATTAATAGCAACTTCTGATTTTGCTATTACTAATATATTCCAAGGTTTATCATTATTCTAAACTTGTCATTATTGGTATATTCTAAACTTGTTGGTATTGATACATGTTAAAGTTACCATTAGTAGTGTCTTCTAAACATGATATTGTTAGGTTATTCAAAACTAATCATTATTAGTAATAATTAATAGCAACTTCTAAACTTTGCATCATTAATATGATTCAAACGTGTCATTATTACTACACATTAAGGTTATCATTAATATAACCTCCAAAACTTGTCATTATTACAAAATTGTAAAGTTATCATTAACAGTGCCTTTAAACTTTTCAATATTAGTATTTTTCAAACATTAATTATTAGATGACATCAAAATTTGTCATTAGTACGTTCTGGTCATTATTAGTACAAATTAAAGTTATGATATATATTACCTTCTAAAGTTGTCATTATTAGTAATTTCTGAACTTAAACAATATGTTCGAAACTTGTATTTATTAATACACATTAAAGTTATCATTAATAGTACAAAATAAAGTTATCATTACTAGAACCTTCTAAACTTATCATTATTAGTATATTCCACACTTTTCATTAAATTAAAGCTTGTCAATATTTGCATGTTCTAAACCCTCATTATTAAAGCCCTCATTATTAACAATACTTTCTAATGTTGTCATTGTTCGAAACATATTAGTATTATTATATACTAAACATATCCTCTTGGGTATTCCAAACTTTTCATTATTCGTACACATTAGAGTTATCATTATTAGGACCTTGTATACATATCATTATTAGTATATTCTAAACTTGGCAATACTAATATATTCCAAAGTTTATCGTTATTCTAAACTTGTCATTATTGGTATATTCTAGACTTGTGAGTATCAATACATATTAAAGTTACCATTAGTAGTTACATGATATTATTAGGCTATTCAAAACTAATCATTATTAGTACGTATTATATTTATCATTAATAGCAACTTCTGATTTTGCTATTACTAATATATTCCAAGGTTTATCATTATTCTAAACCTGTCATTATTGGTATATTCTAAACTTGTAAGTTACCATTAGTAGTGTCTTCTAAACATGATATTGTTAGGTTATTCAAAACTAATCATTATTAGTACGTATTATATTTATCATTAATAGCAACTTCTGATTTTGCTATTACAAGAATTTTCTAAACTTTGCATCATTAATATGATTCAAACGTGTCATTATTACTACACATTAAGGTTATCATTAATATAACCTCCAAAACTTGTCATTATTACAAAATTGTAAACTTGTGATTATTGGTACATATTAAAGTTATCATTAACAGTGCCTTTAAACTTTTCAATATTAGTATTTTTCAAACATTAATTATTAGAAGACATCAAAGTTTTCATTTATAGTACATTGTAAATTTGTCATTAGTACGTTCTGGTCATTATTAGTACAAATTAAAGTTATGATATATATTACCTTCTAAAGTTGTCATTATTAGTAATTTCTATACTTAATCAATATGTTCGAAACTTGTATTTATTAATACACGTTAAAGTTATCATTAATAGTACAAAATAAAGTTATCATTACTAGAACCTTCTAAACTTATCATTATTAGTATATTCCACACTTGTCATTATTTCTACACATCAAAGTTATCTTGAGTATCTTCTAAACCTGTCAATCTTAGTAGATTCTAAACTTTGAATTGTATATACATTCTAAACCTGTGGTTATTAGCAGATTTCTCAAGTTTATCATTTCTCAAGTTTATCATTATTCTAAACTTGTCATTATTGGTATATTCTAAACTTGTGAGTATTAATACTTGTTAAGGTTACCATTAGTAATGTCTTCTAATCATGATATTGTTAGGTTATTCAAAACTAATTAGTACGTATTATATTTATCATTAATAGTAACTTCTGATTTTGCTATTACCAGAATTTTCTCAACTTTGCATTATTAATATGATTCAAACGTGTCATTATTGCTACACATTAACGTTATCATTAATATAACCTCCAAATCTTGTCATTATTACAAAATTATAAACTTGTGATTATTGGTACATATTAAAGTTATCATTAACAGTGCCTTTAAACTTTTCAATATTAGTATTTTTCAAACATTAATTATTAGAAGACATCAAAGTTTTCATTTATAGTACATTCTAAATTTGTCATTAGTACGTTCTGGTCATTATTAGTACAAATGAAAGTTATGATATATTTTACCTTCTAAAGTTGTAATTATTAGTAATTTCTAAACTTAATCAATATGTTCTTGTATTTATTAATAAACATCATTAATAGTACCTTGTAAACTTATATGCTAAAATTGTCATTATTAGTACAAAATAAAGTTATCATTAATAGAACCTTCTAAACTTATCATCATTAGTATATTCCACACTTTTCATTATTTCTACACATTAAAACTATCTTGAAGAGTATCTTCTAAACTTGTCAATCTGAGTAGATTCTAAACTTTTAATTGTATATACATTCTAAACCTGTGGTTATTAGTGCATTTCTTCTATACATGTCGTTATTAGTATATTCTAATTTTGTCATTATTAGGACACCTTAAAGTTATAGCTAATAGCACCTTCTTGATTCGTTATTGTTGGTATATTAGAAACTTTTCATTATTAGTACACATTAAACTTATCAATCATAACACCTTCCAAACTTGTCAGTATTAGTGTATTCTAAACTTTTCTTTATTTTTATGATATAAAATTGTCGCTATTGATACATGTTAAAACTATTATTAGTAGTATCTCCTAAACTTGTATTATTAGTACACGTTAACGTGTAACTTTTCTTTATTTTTATAATATAAACTTGTCGCTATTGATACATGTTAAACTATTATTAGTAGTATCTCCTGAACTTGTATTATTAGTACACGTTAACGTGTACATCATTATTAGTATATTCTAAACTTGTCATTATCAGTACACATTAACGTTATTATCAATATTACCTTCTTAACTTGACATCATTAGTATAGTATAAACGTTCCATATTAGTACACATTAAATTAATCATTAATAGTATATTCTAAAGTTGTCATTATCAGTATATTCTAAACTTGCCATTATTAGTACACATTAAAGTTATCATTAGAAATACCTTCTAAACTTTTCATTATTAGTACATGTTAAAACTATTAGGACCTCGTATACTTATCATTATTAGTATATTCTAAACTTGGCAAAACTAATATATTCCAAAGTTTATCATTTTTCTAAACTTCTCCTTATTGGTATATTCTAAACTTGTGAGTATTAGTACATGTTAAAGTAGTATTGTCTTCTAAACATGACAGTGTTAGTTTATTCAAAACAAATCAAATATTTTCTAAACTTTGCATTATTAAGATAATTCAAACGTGTCATTACACATTAACGTTATCATTAATATAACATTCTAAACATGTCATTACTTCTGTTTTTTTTTTACTTTTCTTTATTAGTATTCATTATCCATACTAGTAGTATCCATATTAGTGTATCTTCTAAACTTGTCAGTATTTGTATATTCTAGTATTATTAGTACACGTTAACAGTGCCTTCTACCTTAACAGTAGCTTGACATCAATAGTATATTCTAAATTTGTCATTATTACTATATTCTAAACTTGTCATTGCTTGTAGACATTAAAGTTATCATTAAAAATACCTTCCTAATTTTTCATTATTTGGATATTATAAACCTCTTCTTATTAGAACACATTAAGATTATCGTTCTTAAAATATTCTAACCTTGTCATGAATAGTCCATTTTAAATTTGTGATTATTAGTACAAATCAAATATATCATTAGTAGATCCGTCTAAGCCTGCCATTTAGTACATTCTAAACTTCTCCTTATTAGTATATTCTAAACATGTTATTAGTGCACATTAAAATCATTATTAATAGTAACTTCTAAATATATTATTTATTCATAGAACGGTCTAAATTTGTCATTATTAGTATGTTCTAAATTTGTCCTTATTTGTTCAAATTAAAGTTGTATCTGATAGCACCTTCTAAACTTATAATTGTGAGTATATTCTTAATTATTAATACACATTAGAGTTACTATTAGTAGTACCTTATAAATTTGTCATTATTATGACATTTAAATTTTTCCTTGATGGTACATTGTAAGCTTGTCATTATTAGTATATTCTAAACATGTAGACACTAAAGTTATCATCAATACTGCATTCTAAACTTCTCATTTTAATATCAGCAGTACTTGCCATTGTTAGTATATTCTAAACTTTTCATTATTATTACACACTAAAGTTTTCATTAATAGTACCTTCTAAACTTCTCAATGTGGGTATATTCTAAACATGCCATTATTAGTATATCATAACTTGTCATTTTTAGAATACCTATCAGTAATAGTGCCTTCAAAACCTGTTACTATCTGTATATTCCAAACTTATCATAATTAAGGGAGAATGTGGGTAGGGAAGGGCAAACGAAGATGTGTTGGGAATAGATTTTATTGCCCAAACGTTGCGACCAACTTGGTCTTCTTCAGGAAAGACAGGAAATTTTCATTTTTAAAAGGTTGCTATTAATACACATGATTGGTAGCACTTTCCAAAGTTGTCATTATTCGTATATTCTAACTTTGTCATTATTAATACACATTACAGTTATCATTGATATTACCTTCTAATATTTGCAATTATCAGTATCGTCTATAATTGCCATTATTAGTGCATATTAAAGTTATCATTAATAGTACCTTCTAAGCTTGTCCTTATTAGTATATTCTAAACGTGATTATGAGTTATCATTAATAGTGCTTTCTAAACGTAATTATCTTTCATATTCTAAGCTTTTCACTATTAGTACACTTTAAAGTTATCATTAATAGAATATTCTAAAATTTCATTATTAGTATATTCTAAACTTGTCATTAATAGTACAATTACAGTTATCATTAATAGTATCTTTATTCTGATCATTATTAGTATGTTCTATAATTATCATTATTAGTATTAGTTATCATTAACAGTATCTTGTAAACTTGTCATTATTAGTATGCTCTAAACTCGTCATTATAAGTATATTCTGAACGTATCATCATTACTATACATTAAACTTTCTAAACTTGTCATTGTTAGTATATTATAAACTTACCCATAATAGTATATTCTCAACTTTCATAATATTTGTTATTATCAGTATCCTCGACAATTGCCATTATTAGTGCATATTAAAGTTATCATTAATAGTACCTTATTAGTATATTCTAAACATGTGATTATGAGTACATATAATTATCTTTCATATTCTAAGCTTGTCACTATTGGTACACTTTAAAGTTATCATTAATAGAATATTCTTTAAATTTCATTGTTAGTATATTTTAAACTTGTCATTAATAGTACAATTAAAGTTATCATTAATAGTATCCTTTATCTGATCATTATTAGTA
>NW_027467550.1:112500-115000 GCF_046742065.1 Oratosquilla oratoria
TGGAGCCGTGGACCCATGGATCCGTGGAGCCGTGGAGCCGTGGAGCCGTGGAGCCGTGGAGCCGTGGACTCGTGGACCCGTGGACCCGTGGACCCGTGGACCCGTGGACCCGTGGACTCGTGGAGCCGTGGAGCCGTGGAGCCGTGGAGCCGTGGACCCGTGGACACCTGGACCCGTGCAGCCGAGGAGGCGTGGAGCCGGTGAGAAGTTAAGCCGTGGAACCGTGGAGATGTGGAGTCGTGGAACAGTGGAGCCGAGGAGCCGTGAGCCATGGAGCCGTGGAACCGTGGAGCAGTAGAGCCGTGGATTCGTGGAGTTCTGGAGCCGTGGAACCGTGGACCCGTGGACCCGTGGAACCGTGGACCCGTGGACCCGTGGACCCGTGGACCCGTGGACTCGTGGACCCGTAGAGCCGTGGAGAAATGGAATCGTGTAGCCACGGAGTCGTGGAGCGGTGAAGCCGTGTAGCCATTGAGCCATTGAGCCGTGGAGCAATGGAGTCGTGGAACCATGGACCCGTGGATCCGTGGATCCGTGGAGAAGAGTACCCGTGGAGCCGTGGAGCCGTGGACCTGTGGAGCCGTGGAGCCGTGGAGCCGTGGAGCCGTGGAGAAGTGGAGCCGTGAAGCCGTGGAGCCGTGGAGCCGTGGAGCCGTGGAGCCGTAGAGCCGTGGAGCCGTGGAGCCGTGGACCCGTGGAGTCGTGGAGAAGTGGAGCCAAGGAGCTATTGAGAAGTGGAGCCGTGGAGTCATGGAGTCGTGGAGCCGTGGAGCCGTGGAGCCGTGGAGCCGTGGAGCCGTGGAGCCGTGGAGCCGTGAAGCCGTGAAGCCGTGGAGCCGTGGAGCCGTAGACTCGCGGACCCGTGGACCCGTGGACCCGTGGATCCGTGGACCCGTGGACCCGTGGAGCCGTGGAGAAGTGGAGCCGTGGAGAAGTGGAGCCGTGGAGCCTTGGTGCCGTGTAACCTTGCATTTACTTGTGTTAAATTTCATCAGCCACTTTTCAGACCATTGTTGTAATTGATCTAAATATTTTTGAATATTTAATTGATTTAAGTGATCATTTGCCATTCCGCACAGTTTCGTATCATCAGCAAATTTGGAGACAATAGATTTTAGTCCGTGGTCTATATCACTTATATATATTATGAATAGAAGTGGCCCAAGAACGGAACCCTGAGGAACTCCACTCGTAACATTTTTCCATCTAGAAGTTTTACCATTTAAAAGAACTCTCTGTTTTCGATCATTTAACCCATTTCTAGTCCAACTTAATAGGCTACCGCTTACTCCGTGTGAAGCTAATTTAGTAAGTAGCCTTACGTGGGGAACGGTATAAAAAGTTTTTGCAAAGTCTAGATATATTAAATCTATATTGTTTCTTTTGTCATAATTCGAGATGACTGTGTTGTAGAATTCGAGTAAGTTAGTCACGCAAGAACGTTTCCGTCTGAATCCATGCTGGCTATCATTTATCAAACAGTTACTTTTTATATGATGTTCAATAGCATCTCTGATGATAGTTTCCATCAATTTTTCTACGATTGAAGTCAAGCTTATAGGTTTGAGTCTAGACATATACATATGTTTTTAACACGTGATATTTGGCTTTTGGTTGGTATTACTAAATGATGTATACATACCAAGATATTTATAAGTGTTCAATTCTGTTCAATTCACTTTTTCTAATTTTACTTCATTTAACCAGAACTCTTCATCGTTTGTCATTCTTGTTTAATATCTAGTTTTATGTTCATTTATAACTAATCCCAATATTTTACACACATGTTGTAGGTCACTTAAAGCATTACTCATCGACTCGTTAGTTTTGCATTGTATAAGGATGTCATCAGCATAAATGATCATTTCAGCTCTGTAGGAAAAGTTGTAACCTGCAATTTGATCCATGAGAACATTAAAAGGCATTGGGATTAAAAAAAATTCGTTAATTTTGTCAATGCATTCTTTGGACGCGTGTCTTTCACCACAATACCCACACTTAAAGCTTTCGTTGCATTTCCATGCCATACGTCACCATTTGCTGCTGCATTTGTAGCATATTACATGTTCCTCTTTGTAAATATCAATTTTCTTATCCCCTATATTTTGTCAGTCACCTGTCCATTCACGAGTGCGATAAGCTGCGGTTTCTCCACCAATTCCCCTTCAGCTTTAACCATCCTACGTTTAACCCATACAAATTTCTCATCGTCCTAATAATCATTATGATCTGCATAAAGAGGAAAATTGAAAATTACAACTTTTGTAAGATTTTCGGTTGTGTCTGGAGCCACCATCTTTGTATTTTCAAAGCCATGGCTTGTTAAATGTGTGGTCTATTCTTCCCTTCCTTAAACAACTCCACAAATTGGGGATGTCTTTTGAATAATCTTAAGGTCCTCTTGATTTTCTTTTCCAGGTTTAGTTCTGCGTTGGCTGTAGGGAAATATAGTTTTGGTCTTCTTTCACTGTTCCATTGTTCTTGCCGCTTATGTTGTATA
>NW_027467550.1:120000-132500 GCF_046742065.1 Oratosquilla oratoria
ATGCAAAAAATTAGATCTATTGTTCCTCTGTTCGGACGGAACCCACATTGCCATTCACTAAGTCTATCTTCAACCAGATGTCTCAACCTTCTCTCCAAGACTCTTTCATACACTTTTCCTATATGTGTGAGTAAAGAAATACCTCTGTAATTTCTACACTCACGTTTGTTGACTTTTTTTAATATTGTGCAGATAAGGGCATTTATTCCATTCTTCTGGTATAGCACCTTCATTCCATGCATGATTAGAAATATTTTTCAGGTACATTTTAATCTCCTGGCCTCCCTGCTTTAGCAGTTAAACTGCTAACTCATCACATCCTGGAGACTTGTTATTTTTCATCTTCTTTAATGCATATACTATTTCTTCTGTCGTAATTTCTTCAAATTCATCTTCCTCCTCCACATTCATATAATTCAGCTCATTTACATTTTCATTTGGTATCACTTCCTTATTCAACAATTCGGTAAAGTAGTTCGTCCAGCGATCTCTGATTTCATTTGGATCTAAAAGCAGTTCTCCGTCGCTATTATTTATACTACTGTTCTGCTCATTGTTTCCTTTCCTATAGTTTTTTTGCTATCTTATATATCAGTTTCTTTCCTTGTTCAAAATCATTTTCCAATTCTTGTCCAAAAGACTCCCAAAACTCAGTTTTGGCTCTTCTTTTGATTGCTTCAGCATTCTTCACTTCTTCTGTCCAACCAGGTGTTTTCTTCTTTTTATTTCCCCCAATATAGCTAACCCCCAGCACCTCCTCAGCAGTTTTCAGTATTTGTGTTTTTAAGTTGTCCCATTTTCCTTCCAGTGTTAGCTCTTGATTAGTCTGTATTCGTTCAGTGATTTTGTTCTGGTAATCTTTTCTTTTCTCTTCCAGCTTTAGATTTTCTATCTTAATTCTCTTCTTCTTCGGTGTTCTTTGGAGTCTTGGAGTTTCAAATCTTACTTTGGCAACCACTAGTCTGTGATCTGCATCCGTTGATTCTGAAGGAATGCTTTTCACATCGAGTACCTTTCTTTTATCGTTTGCAAGAACAAAATCAATCTCAGTCATGTTTGTATATCTTGCTTCCCGACTGTTCCAGGCATACCATGTCCACTTGTGTGACTCTTTGTGCATAAAATATGTGTTCATGATTCCAAGCCCATTTCTGAGGCAAAAATCTAATAGACCTGTTCCCTCTCTATTTCTGTTTCCCACTCCAAATTTACCAATAATACCTTCATAACCTGTTCTCTCTCTTCAAATGTGTGCATTTAAATCTCCAATTATTAGAGACACACTAGCTCTTCCCATTCTGTCAAGTAATGCCTGCAAATCATCATAGAACTCTAATTTTTCAACTTCTGGTTTGCCTGTTTGAGGGGAATAGACTTGAATTATAGTTAATGATTCTCCATTTTCCAATTTCACTCTGATTCCCATAATCCTTTCATTAATCAAGATGGTTTCTTTTACTATACTTGCTAGCTCTGGTTAGACAATAATTCCCACGCCATATTTTGAATCCTCTCTTCCTTTGTATATTAATTTATAATTGTCATATATAATTCTTTCTCCTTCTCCTTTCAATTTTGTCTCTGCCACTCCAAGTATGTCTATTTTTCGTCTTTTCATCATTAATATTATCTCTTCGGTCTTGTTATTCAATGTACCTGCATTTATTGTTCCAACTCGTAGTGTTTTCCGTGTACTCAATCCATTAACGTTCGGGGTCGTCGTCGTGATTCTGTGATTCCATCCGTTCCGAGGCATCGTAGGAGGTTCGCGAGCATTTATTTGATAACTGCCGGCTTGCTAGGCCTGTCGCAATCCACCGCTGCCGTTTGCATTACCCAGGGGGCACCACTTGGATGTGGTGCCCCCTGTGTGCGGGCGTGTGCGTGCATGTTGATGTATATATATATATATATATATATATATATATATATATATATATATATATATATATATATATATATATATATGTATATTATATATATATATATATATATATATATATATATATATATATATATATATTGTGTGTATGCGTGTGCGTGCATGTGTATGTCCGTGCTTGTGTGTTTGCATGCGTGTGTATGTGCGTGCGTGTGTATGTGCGTGCGTGTGTGTTTGCGTGCGTGTGTGTGCGTGCGTGTTCGTGCGTGCGTGCGTGTGTGTGTGTGTGTGTGTGTGTGTGTGTGTGTGTGTGTGTGTGTGTGTGTGTGTGTGTGTGTGTGTGTGTGTGTGTGTGTGTGTGTGTGTGTGTGTGTATGTGTGTGTGCATATGTGAGTCTATCGGCTAGTACCATAAAATTCAATATTAGGACTTATTTTGCTTGTCTTTTTTTCAATGCTAGGAATATGGAAAATTGAGTAACGCTGATTCAACAAAGTAGCCCATTGTAGCAAACTAATAACAACATTTAGACATACAAGTGTCACGTACCATATTTTGTAAATGAAATGATAGATAGCGTTATAGGAATATAATTGATAACCACAAAACAAGAAGATAGTGTTTATGTATTTGAGGAAGGACTATGTACCTGTGGCCAATTTATTGAATGTATTGAGTTAGTGAATTTGATAGTTATAAAAATAAACTTGGTGAATGCTATATGAATTATGTTTGTGTGTGCAACAAGTTACTTTGAAATTGTACCTGTATATACAGCATAGAAATGATAAGCTTAAGATATATAACAAATATAGAGTAAACAAGTTAGTAAAGCTGATAGTTATAAAAGTAAAGTTGATGAATGCTATGTAAATTATGATTTTGTGTCCAATAAATTACTTTGAAATTGTAGTTGTACATATAGTATACAAATTATAAGCTTAAAATATATAACAAATATAGAATAGGCGAGTATGTGTATCCATTACCACTTACTAACCATCACCCACCACGCACGTGATCCACATGCTTGCAACAGAGCGAGACTTCCTCTTGCTTACCTTGCGTTTCCCACGACATGCACACCTAACGCAGCACATTTGAAGACAAACAAGATATAGATGCCTAGTGTCACCAGACTAACCTATCATAAATCCTTTTATTATAACTGCCCTAGTGTATTAAGCATAAACTAGTATATATATATATATAATATACCAAACAATATCCACCAATTGTAGGACTGACCCTCTTACATAGAACAGACCCCATACAATGAATAACAAGACTAACACCCTTGCTTGAAACCACTAACACTCCTATAAAATGTTTAACACCCATGTCACGTAGCCAGAGCTGGGGTAGGTGAAGAACCTACTGCCAGAGGCTGGGTAGGTCACGAACCTACCGGCCGGAGGTCAGAGCTATTGTGCCCTAGGTCAAGGCCTGGCACTTATTGTATTTAGCCCAAAGGGGCAATTGTATTTGTAGTTTAACCTGAATCTCTTGTTTGAATAAACAAAGAAAACTCCCGCTTTGGAGTCTATCTCGCCACATTAAGACTTCCCTACGTAACCATATAACCTACCATAACGGTTACACTGGTGGCTCGCGGTGGCCACGACCACGTACATAACGTATACACTGGCAGCAGCAGCGGTTCGCCCACGCCCTACTTAACGTATACACTGGTATACACTGGTGCCCAGCGGTGCTCCTACACGGTATACACTGGTGGCGAGCGGTGCTCCCACGTCCTGAATAGAAGCGCCGTCATCAGCCATACTACAAAGGTTACACAACCAATCCAACTGGCGAGCGGTACT
The DNA here is from genome assembly GCF_046742065.1 of Oratosquilla oratoria. NCBI lineage: Eukaryota > Metazoa > Arthropoda > Malacostraca > Stomatopoda > Squillidae > Oratosquilla > Oratosquilla oratoria. The sequence goes on from NW_027467550.1 coordinate 123,710, forward strand.
CTATTCCAACCTCCGAAGATACAAGCCTACCTTATACCAAGAAACACTGGTTTCACACATGCCTACCACAGAAGGCCGAATACATTCTTCAGTCATTCAAGCCACGCCTACCATTCAGAACATTCAGAAGGAGCAACGAAGAAGAAACCGTCTATCTTCGACTTCTCATATCTTCCTTCAAGCCACTTGATTCTATTCAGATCAGCCGCGCCTGCAGCTCAGACGACCGAGATCGTCTACGAAGCAGACATCGTCTACTTCTCATCAACCGCATCTGAAAGCTAGCTCATCACTTCGTCAAGCAAGCAACACGTCTACCCACAAGCGCACCACCAACCACTCCCTTCGAGACGACAGTCAGAATTCTAAGATCGCAGCTTTGCATCAATCTTAGAATCGGTGGTGAAATCGAACCCATTCGATTTTGAACCACCTGGTGGCAGTACGCTACCATAGTCCCTGTAGACAGATATCTACAGCGACATAGAAGAACCGGTCAACTCTACACCGCACCTCATCAAGACTCCAAACCAAGAGATAGAACTTCAATCAAAACCACAGGTTTCCATTCACCCGAGAACAACGCGAAATCTGCAAGCTCAGCACCTCGATAAGCATATCTAACCCCCACCCCTCTATCCCTTCTAGCAGTGAACCCAAGCTAATCACCTGTAGAGATCCAGCGCACCAACTCCTAGATCAACACGACATCACGACTTCAGTCAAGACGAAAACCCAGGCCGACGAGACACATCCGAGAGACAATCTCGTCCGCCACCCAAAACTACCGTCACCAATCTCCGTGAGTATAAACCATAGACTCCCACTAATTTCCCCCTTTTTTTATATAATTCAGAAGCCGGACGAGAAACCACCTCCACCCCCCCCCCCCTCCATGTCCACCCAGACCAGAAGCTTTGCTATGACCGGCCAGACCAGAGGCTTGCAGCGGTTAGGCCCAGATCCTCCTAGACCAGCCTCCACCCCCACCCCTTCCACCCAGACCATAAGCTTCACAGCAGCTAGGCCCGGACCCGCCTAACATACCTGTTCTTCGCATCGGGTCAGCATTCTTACTTACCCACCCCAACCACACAGCCTCACCCTCCACCCACCGCCACCCTTGGGTCACCGAGAATTGCTGACACTGCGATGTTCAGCGTCAGCTGGACGTCAACAACTTAACCCACGACAGTGTCACATTCACCAACAGAGCAGACCAGTGCTTCCAGAATTCAGCGCAGACCTGCGATAAGTACCCCAAATTTATTATTTAATTTTATTCTTGTACATCATACACCCATAGATGTATATGCATAACACACGTATCACAGAAATGTAATAATCATTTTAATTACAATTTTTAAATGTAAATTAGCTCACGTAGAACTATCTATTAGTTACAATTATAGAAATTCAAAGACCACGATAGACAAAACCTAATAATCAAAACATCCACTATGTAATTTTAACTTACAAATAATTTTTCAATTTTAACGTAGAATTAGAATATCAAAATGTCACCGCGAAGAAATCTTCCAGGCAGTCACCCGAAACATAGTAAATTACGATAAACCATTGCACAAGACAAATCCCAAGATGACAATAACTAACTCTTAAACTATGAATTTACATTAATTATTCCTCCTTCGGACGCAGGACGTCATGCGATTCGATAGGATAGGTCCTCACGATCATTTACTTATAAAAACTTTTTAAATATCTATACAAGTACTTCTCTACTTCCTTCCGACCGTGAAGCCCCGGAATAATACACTCAAAACCCAACCCACTCAAACAGGATGAATAAGCATTCCATACCATACAAAATAAAATAAAATAAAATAAAATAAATTAACTGCCTTAAATAAATATAAATATGTATAAGCCCATAAGAATAACAGCCCATGTAAATTTTAGCCAATAACCATTCTCATAAATAACAAACTTGTATAAGTTTATATGTCTATAAAATGTTATATATAATAATATGAATTTTAGCTCTACACAAACTAACAATAATAATAAAAAACAAACACTAAAAATTAGGATGTCATGTCTTCAATAAGCTATGACTGTAGTGAAATAGTACATTCCAAATAATATCTCATAGAAAAGAGATTATAAAAAATTCTCATTGAACAGAGAAACAAGTGTATGGTGAACAGTGAAAATTGTTCTCATTGAAAAGAGAATATACTAGTGTAAATTTCTTTGTACATAGCTTACTGAACACACAAAAAGATATGATAATATACGTAAAAATCCCCCCTTTTTACTCATTCAAACATATTTTGTTGATCAATATCACCCACTAGCAAACTTACAAATATCTATATTGTATTCAATTATGTATGCCATCCCCACTGTCACGACCTTAACCCAAGGTACGAGGACGTACCTCAAAAAGGTCAGGGAGGCAATGTATCCATTACCACTTACTAACCATCACCCACCACGCACGTGATCCACATGCTTGCAACAGAGCGAGACTTCCTCTTGCTTACCTTGCGTTTCCCACGACATGCACACCTAACGCAGCACATTTGAAGACAAACAAGATATAGATGCCTAGTGTCACCAGACTAACCTATCATAAATCCTTTTATTATAACTGCCCTAGTGTATTAAGCATAAACTAGTATATATATATAATATACCAAACAATATCCACCAATTGTAGGAATGACCCTCTTACATAGAACAGACTCCATACAATGAATAACAAGACTAACACCCTTGCTTGAAACCACTAACACTCCTATAAAATGTTTAACACCCATGTCACGTAGCCAGAGCTGGGGTAGGTGAAGAACCTACTGCCAGAGGCTGGGTAGGTCACGAACCTACCGGCCGGAGGTCAGAGCTATTGTGCCCTAGGTCAAGGCCTGGCACTTATTGTATTTAGCCCAAAGGGGCAATTGTATTTGTAGTTTAACCTGAATCTCTTGTTTGAATAAACAAAGAAAACTCCCGCTTTGGAGTCTATCTCGCCACATTAAGACTTCCCTACGTAACCATATAACCTACCATAACGGTTACACTGGTGGCTCGCGGTGGCCACGACCACGTACATAACGTATACACTGGCAGCAGCAGCGGTTCGCCCACGCCCTACTTAACGTATACACTGGTGCCCAGCGGCGCTCCTACACGGTATACATATGTGTACATGTTAACATATGCATATATACACAAAGTTGATGAATCGTACATAGATTATGTTTTTGCATCCTATAAGTTATTCCAAAATTGTAACTTTACATACAATATACAAATGATGAGCTTAAGAAATGTATAATATGTGTGTATATGCCAAGATATATCTATATGCATATATTGGTGATGCGTGGCAGGCAGGCAGGCAGGCAAGCAGGCAGGCAGGCAGGAGATTGTTTTTCAGTCATGTTGTGTGTGCAAGTTATGACAGCTAAGAGGAGCGGGGAAGAAGATTGATTGATTGGGAAGAAAAAACGAAGAGAAAAGACACAACGCTTAAGAAAAAGAAAAAAAGTGATGACTGGTGCTGCCGCGATCAGATAGTAGAGAGATGGAAGGAAAATAATGATTACACGTAGATAAGTTGCATATGCCATTGGTAATACAAGGTGACTTGCGAGTTCTGAGAAGGAGAGATACAGTCAAAGACTTAGCATATATAGAGCGAAATGCGTTCGTGGTGTATTTATATGTTTGGAAGTGGTGAGTTGGCAGTGAGGGTAAATTAATTAATGAGATGTAAATTATGGTGAATGAAGTGTTGTGTTGAGACGTTGGATCGTGCGTTGCCTTTGGGAGATTTGCTGTTTTTCTATGTTTGACAGCGGTAGGTGTGGTTGTGGTTGGTAGCCATTGTTAGATAGGATAAAGGAGATGTAAAGAGCAGCAGCAGCAGCAGCAGCAGGCATATTGGACTTACTGTAAGTGTCAATTGTTTTTAAAGTTACCACTTGAACAGGTAGTTTGTTGGAAACATTTACAATGCGGTTAAAGAAAAGAGTATCGCTCTTCATTACTTATACGATATTCATACAATTCCCTGGTCACAATGCCACATCCAGCTTTTTCACCGACAACAGATCCATGACACAAAATATTGATTACATTGCATTTTACAAAGGATTACAAAGGCGGAGCATGCCGACAGGAGCCCTTTTGGCCCATAACTAGGTCGGATGGGGAAAAATCATAATAATGATAAATAAAAATTAATGAAAATTATGATAATATAAATGATAATAAATAAATGCATAGGTATAGTTCAATAAGGAAGAGAAAAAGAAGAGGGAGGTGGAGAGGATGAAGAAAAAGAAATAGGAGGAGGAGGAGGAGGAAGTGGAGGAGTCTGCAGAGGAGGCGGAGGGGAAGGAGGAGTCTAAGGAGTCTTCAGAGGGGGAGGAGGAGGAGGAGGAGGAATTTGAGGAGTCTGCAGAGGAGGCGGAGGGGAAGAAGGAGTTTAAGAAGTCTTCAGAAGGGGATGAGGAGAAGGAGGAGGAGGAGGTTTCTTTAGAATCTTGATGATGACTCTGTTATCTGACCAAAAAGAGACTTCAGACTCTTCAAGAGTTCTCTTCATATTGGAATTATCACATCTACTAAACAGATTCCAGTCCTTTAAGGCGATTCACTTCGCATAGGGAGAATCTTGCAATGCCTCTGTGTTATATTAATGTTGTAAGGTTCGAAAGTATACAAGGACAGTCCTCTCATTCACGAGTTTCCGTTATAAGAATGTTTTTGTTATTCGGACCTTTCCGTTATTCGGGAGTTTCCTTTATTCTGACGTTTCCGTTATTAGGACGTTTTCGTTATTGGGACGTTTCCGTTATTAGGACGTTTCCGTTATTAGGACGTTCTGTTATTCGGAAGTTTCTGTTATTCGAAACATTCCGTTATTTGGAAGTTTCCGTTATCTGGAAGTTGCCTTTATTTCCCTGTATGCGCTTCAAATGTTTTTTTCTACGATGTTGAATACTATTGCATTAAAAATGTAAATTTTGTCTTTGTATGCAGGGAAATATTATCGTTTATATCGTCATTTCCTTACTGCGCGTTGGTGGCGCAACGAGAAGTGTGGTAGTCTCGCATTCGCTTAGTTGTGGGTTCGAATCCCACAAGCTCTCAGATTTCCAGAAGTGCATTATAGGACAAAGGTGACGGTTTCGGGGGCAGCTACTCAGAGCTTCCTGGCGTTTATCTATTTATTTATTTATTTTGTATTTATTTCATTATTATTATATATATTTTTCTTTTGCCAATTCCTTCCTATGAGCAGGCGTTTCTTAACCTCTACCGATCTTGGCACCCCTAATATGGGCAGTCCAACACTCTGCATCTAGTCTACAACTACTATATTACTACAAAGAACAGTATTTTCGAAAACAGCTTGACCTGAATAAAATTTTCATTTGTTAGTCGGTAGAAGATATTCAAAGATGCCAAATGTGTCTCAAGAGTTAATAAAGTCTTAAGTGTGGGGATGAACTCAGGTAAGATAAAATATAATTTAACACTATCTTAAAGGGAATGTTGTTGTTCCAGCATTTGGTAATGGGTGAAGATCTAATTATGTGAGGCATTGGATTTCCTTGTTTGTTTCCGTTATCAGTTTTAGAGAGGGTACTTTTTTATTCTTCTTGCAGAAGCTACAGTTGTCTTTTTTATTTTTATTTTTTCATTATTTTCACGGTATGATTACGTAATTGGAGAACAAGTCCAGGCTGTGAATAATATTTACATAAGATTGTTATGAATATACTGTATGAAAATGGTAGTTGCTGATGTTTCGCTTATTGAAGCTTTTCCAAGTACATAGTCGTAATACATGTGAATGAGATTAAATAAGAGGATCGGGGGAATGAAGGTCATTGGAGACTAGGAAAGGTTGAAAAAATGGATCAATTGTCATGGGGCAGGAAAGGTTAGAGGATGGGCCAATTGTCTGGGTACAAGAAAGGTTAAAGAGAGGATGGATCAATTGTTTTTGTGCAGGAAAGGTTAACATAAGAACATAAGAATAAAGGAGACTGCAAAAGACCATAAGGCCTACACTAGGCAGCTCCGTATCCATCACCACCTGTCATCCCCATCCATAAAGTTGTCTAATCGTTTTTTAAAACAACTGATAGTTTCAGCGCTTACTACATGGTTACTAAGTTTATTCCATACATCGACCACCCTATTAGTAAACCAATTCTTGCCTATTTCCTTATTAAATCTAAATTTGTCCAGTTTATACCCATTACTGCGAGTCCTGCCCTGTTGTTTTATTATGATGACCTTGTTTGCATCACCCTTGTTATAGCCTTTGATCCACTTGAACACTTCTATTAGATCACCCCGCACTCTGCGTCTTTCCAGAGAGTGTAAGTTTAGGTGCCTAAGCCTCTCTTCGTAAGACAAATTTCCGAGTCCTTGTATCATTTTGGTCATTCTTCTCTGTACTGATTCTAGTGAATTTATGTCCATTTTGTAGGACGGAGACCAAAACTGTACCGCATAGTCAAGGATGGGTCTAACTATCGCTAGATAGAGTTTAATAATTACCTCTGCACTTCTATTCGTTACCGTCCTAGCAATGAAGCCTAATGTCCTGTTAGCTTTATTTCTGGCGCTAATGCACTGCTTCCTGGTTTTAAGGTCCGGACTCACCAGAACTCCCAAGTCCCTCTCGCACTCAGATTTGTCTAAAAACGTATTATCTAAGTTGTATCTATTTTCGGGGTTGTGTAGCCCTACGTTTAACACGCTACACTTAGAGATATTGAAGTTCATTTGCCATCTCACCGACCATGTTAACAGTTTATTAAGATCATCCTGAAGAATCTGGGCGTCGTCTCCTGACCTAATTAGGCGTCCTATTTTAGTGTCGTCCGCAAACTTACTAACATCACTAGGGAAGATGGATCAATTGTCTCTGTAAAGGAAAGGTTAAAGAGAGGATCGATCAATTGTCTTGGTCCAGGAAAGGTTAAAGAGAGGATGGGTCAACTGTCCGGGTATGAAAAAGGTTAAAGAGAGGATCGATGAATTGTCTTGGTCCAGGAAAGCTTAAAGAGAGGATGGATCAACTGTCCGGGTATGAAAAAGGTTAAATAAACGATCGATCAATTGTCTTGGTCCATGAAAGGTTAAAGAGAGGATGGATCAACTGTCCGGGTATGAAAAAGATTAAAGAGAGGATTGATCAATTACCTTGGAGTAGGAAAGGTTAAAGAGAGGATGGATCAATTATCTTGGTGCAAGAAAGGTTAAAGACAGGATGGATCAATTGTCTGAGTACAGGAAAGGTTAAGGAGAAGATGGATCACTTGTCTGGGGACATTAGTACACTGTCGCTGAACAAAATGAAAAAGATGGTAAACCACCAAAAATAAAAATAAATAAAATACATACGTAATTTCTTTAAAAACAATTTTAAATTCTTCCTTATGCAATCTATATGCTTACACAAAATAATTTTGTGTATCTGAAGACTATTACAGACGAAGCGACTGAATACGATTTGATCAATTCGAAGTAAAGACATTGTCGACAAAGGATTACAAAGGATTACAAAGGCGGAGCATGCCGACAGGAGACCTTTTGATCCATATCTAGGTCGGATGAAAAAAAAAAAAAAAAAAAAAAAAAAAAAAAAATCATATTAATAATAAATTAAAACTATAATAATTTAAAAATAACAAATAAAATAAATAAATAAATGCATAGGTATAGTTTAATAACAAACAAAAAGGTAAATAGTAAATGATTATAAATTGACATATAACTAATAATAAATGAAAATCAGACAGACAAATTATAACAAAACAAAAACAAATAATATAACATAAATTATAATCATTACAGCATCTTACTTAGGTATTTATCTAAATGATTCTTAAAGCTTCGAACTGAACTACATTGCACTACCTGTGCAGGAAGTTTATTCCATTCATTAACTACACGGTTGGCAAAGTTGTTTCTACCTACTTCCAAATTGAATCTATTTCCGGACAGTTTGAGACCATTGTTTCTTGTCTGATTCTCATTCAATGTGAAAATTTGGTCACTTTTGATGTTGTCAATTCCCTTTAAAATCTTAAAGACCTGTATCAAGTCACCTCTGAGTCTACGCTTTTTTAGGGAAAACAGATTCATGTGCTTAAGTCGATTTTCGTATGATTTATTTTTGATATTTGGAATCAGTTTTGTGGCTCGCCGTTGTACTTTTTCCATTCTGTCAATGTCTTTAATGAGATTCGGTGACCATACGGAAACAGCATATTCCAAATGTGGACGAACTAACGATTTATATAGCTTGTTAATGAGTGATGGACTTTTGAAATCAAAAGATCGCGCAATCAATCCCAGAATCTTATTTGCTTTCTCAGAGGCTGAAATACACTGCTTGGATGATTTGAGGTCGTTACTGATAATTACGCCGAGATCTTTTTCACTATCCACTTTTGTTAACGAATTTCCAAATAACTTGTAATCGTACTTACTGTTATTTTTACCTATGTGCATTACCTTGCATTTACTTGTGTTAAATTTCATTAGCCACTTTTCAGACCATTGCTGTAATTGATCTAAATCTTCTTGAATATCTAATTGGTTTGAGTGATCATTTGCCACTCCGCACAGTTTTGTATCATCAGCAAATTTGGAAACAGTAGATTTTAGTCCATTGTCTATATCATTTATATATACTATGAATAGAAGTGGCCCAAGAACGGAACCCTGAGGAACTCCACTTGCAATATTTTTCCATCCAGAAGTTTTTCCATTTAAAACAACTCTCTGTTTTTGA
>NW_027467550.1:137500-147500 GCF_046742065.1 Oratosquilla oratoria
AAGTTAGAATGAATTCGGTATCATGTTTTTATAACTTGTATAACAAAGTTAAACTAATTATAGATGACCGATTACTCCATATCATTTCAAACATTCATATCCATCGCCATTAAAACAAATATTTGGAATATAGAAAGATTATTAATTGATAATCGTCAAATTCATGTAATCATGCGAACTCTCGACCATAACCCGATCTATATATGCATAATACATGTATATATACATGTACATAGATATTATCTATATATGTATATTATATATATATATATATATATATATATATATATATATATTTAAAATTATTTCAGACAAATGAGAGAGAATGTGGGTGGGGAAGGGCAAACGAAGATGTGTTGGGAATAGAGTTTATTGCCCTAACGTTGCGACCAACTTGGTCTTCTTCAGAGGACTACAGCATTACAGACGGATCACAATTCTTATATTCGTAGCGAGAGGGAACCCGCCAAGGTATGAGCGGAAGGGTCATGTTTTCCCTTTGGCTAACGATTTAATTATTAGGACACTTGCTGCTTTCGAGAGGCATTTAAATCCGTCTCTGTCGTTGTTGTTCTTGTTGGTGGCGATATGTGCAGCTTCCACAGTTTTTCTCAATTTCTTTTCAAATCCCTCGTGTAGAATTTCTGTGTTGTTCCAATCAGGTAAATGTCCACATTTGTCCAGGTGACGAACCAGGGAGTTAGATGTTCTATGTGCCCTGAGATCGTTTTTGTGCTCACTCAAGCGTTTATTGATCCCACGACCTGACTCACCGAAGTAAGATGATGGGCAGCCGCTACATGGAATACTGAGATTATTACGAATATTATTATGTTTCTTAAATATTTTTCCTATTTTATTGGAAGATATTTTTGCTACATTTATTCCACCTTTTAACAAATAATCATCAATAGCTATGGTGTTTGCAGAATTAGGGACAGAAATAAAATGTGACTTATCCGATCCCGGGGTCCGGACGTTTGAGCCATCGAAGATCTTCTTGGCTTTCCTCATTGTCCTGGTGATCAAACCTCCGGGGTATTTCAGCTTCCTAAAGGTATTCTTGATGTAAGTAAGTTCATCCTCTAGGAGTTCTTCACTGCAGATACGAAAAGCTCTGAGAAAGAAACCTATTAGAACACCCGTTTTAACACGTCTGCTGTGTGCTGAAAAATAGTGGACAAAGTCGTCCCTATTGGTGGGCTTCCTGTACACCGAGAAACATACCTGTTGAGAACCTCTGTGTATCAACGTGTCTAAAAATGGTAACTTACCCTCTTTTTCCAGTTCAACTGTGAATTGAATGTCTTTATTCACAGCGTTGAGTCTTCTCAGCTTATTTTCTACATTAGTTCCTTTTGGCATCACCACGATTATGTCATCCACGCACCTTAACCAAGTGGTACCTCTTCCCATGATGTCGATATATTTGTCCATTTCTAATACTTCCATGAATAAACATGCTATGACAGCAGATAATGGACTCCCCATTGCGAGACCTCTAATCTGTTTAAATTCAGTGTTGTTAAACATGAAATATCCAAATTTGACACATACATACATACATACATATACCAAGGCTTTTTCCCCCTTACAAGGGAGGTAGCCAAAAAGGGAAAGGCATAAAAACACTCCCACCCATTTCATCCCTACATACACTCCACACCCCTCCCACCCTCCCTCTCATCTGAGCACCTCCTGGATGACGGGTCATCCCTGCACCCTGCCCACCGCCCTGGGTCAGAAGCAGTGTCGCAAGACACAGCACATCCACAGCAAGGCCGCTTCATTTAATCGGCGACCCCCCCTCTCCGTCCCCCTTGCATATAAGGAGAGGACGGGGAGAAATCCCTTCGGGCTGCGTCAAAATTTACTCACACACACTACCCCACCCCCCTGCCCATTCCTCCTCATGCAATCACAACATCATCCATATACAACCATTCTCCACTCACCTCTGTCTTCCGTCCTCTCCCTTCCTTCCTCAACAGACATTCCCCTCTTCCCCAAAGCCCCCTTCACCCCATCCATCCACCTCATCCTAGGACGTCCCCTCATGTTCACTCCCTCCACATCTGCCTTCCATACCTCTTTTACTAGTCTTTCTTCACTCATTCTTTCCATGTGTCCAAACCGTCCTAATATTCTTTCATCAACCCTATCTCCCAACTCCTTTTTCACCCTGTTCTCCTCCTCACCTCTTCATTTCTCACTCTATCCAGCCTAGTAACCCCCACCATACTTCTCAGACACCTCATCTCAAACACATTCAAACTCCTTCTCTCTTCCTCTCTTATGTTCCACGTTTCTGCCCCATACAGTGCTGTTGGCACAATCACTCCTTCATACAGTCTCCTCTTCGCATCCATTCCCAAATGTCTATTCCTCATTACACTCTTTAATCCACCAAGGCATTTACTCGCTTCTCTCAATCTACATTCTACCTCCACCTTCACTCCACCTTTTCCTGCTACACTTGCACCCAAGTATCTAAAACTATCCACTTCCTCCAGTCGCTCTCCCTTAATGTTCACTTCCAGTCTACTGCCACTTTCACCCCTTGTACATCTCATCACCTTACTTTTACCTACATTTATCTTTAGCTTTCTTCTATCACATACTCTCCCAAACTCTGCCACCAATTTCCTCAATCCCTCCTCTGACCCTGCCACAAGCGTAGTGTCGTTAGCAAACAACAGCTGGCTCACCTCCCACTTTTCTCCATTTTCTTTAACCATCTCCAATCCCTGACCCACTACCCTTGCATTCACCTCTCGCACCACCCCATCCATGTATAAGTTGAACAGCCAGGGCGACATAACGCATCCTTGACGAAGTCCCACCTTTACTTCAAACCACTCACTCTCTCCATTTCTAATCCTGACACAAGCTCTACTACTCTCATAAAAACTCTTGATAGCTCCCAGAAGCTTTCCTCCTATCCCATAAATCTGCATAACCTCCCACAGTGCCTTTCTGTCTACCCTATCATAAGCCTTTTCCAGATCCATAAAAGCCCAAAAAACATCCTTCCCCTTTCCTATAGCTTTCTCACATATCTGTCTTACCACAAAGATCTGATCTACACAACCTCTACCTGTCCTAAATCCACACTGTTCCTCACCAATTACTCCTTCTGTTCCTCTCCTAATCCTCTCAATTAAGATCCTCCCATAAGCCTTCCCTACTACACTTAACAGGCTAATCCCTCTGAAACTACTACATTCACACTTGTCCCCTTTTCCCTTGTAAAGAGGAACTATACAGGCACTTCTCCAGTCCTCCGGTACTCTACCCTCTCTCCAGCAAACATTAAATAACCTCACCAACCAGTCCACCATCACTGAACCTCCCTTTTTCAGACATTCTGCATGGCATCCATCCAGACCAGGTGCCTTACCTGCTTTCATCATCTTTACAACTGCCTTCACCTCATCCTTCCTTATTTTTCCTCCATTCTCCTCACTCATCACTCTCATTTTCTTCGCATTTCCCACTGCAGCTATCTTTCCTTCCCTATCCTCCTTCACATTTAGCAACTCCCTAAAATATTCTGCCCATCTTCCCCTTACTGCCATCTCTTCCATTATCATCTCTCCATCTGTACCTTTTACCTTTTCTTCTCTACTTGATTCGCCTCCTCTTCCTCTCTTAATTTCTTTCCAAAACATCTTTTTATTACTTTCAAAATTTTCTGTCATACTCCTACCCCATTTCACATCTGCTCTCCTCTTTGCCTCCTTTACCTTTTGCTTTACTTCTCTTTTCTTTTCTTTGTACCCCTCATATGACTCCCCCGTCCTCTTTTGTAACCAATCTGTGAATGCTCGCTTCTTCTCTTCTACAACCTTCTTTGTTTCCTCATCCCACCATTCACTACCCTTTCTTCTATTTCCCCCTGTCCTTCTTGTTCCACACACCATCCTTGCACACTTTAAGACTCCCTCCTTGAACCATCCCCATTCCTCCTCCACACCCATCTCTGCTCCATCCTTTACTCCCTCCCACTCCTCCTTCAGCTTCTTTTCGTACTCCTTCTCCTTTTCCTTTTCATTCAAGGAGTTCACTCTAAGAACCTCCCTACCTTTTGTCCCTTTCCTCTTTCTCCATCTATCCTCCACTCTCAGCTTACCTTCCACCAAAAAATGATCTGATATTCCCCCACCCTCTCCCCTTAGCACATGTACATCCTTAACTCTTCCTATCATAATCCTATTTACCACTACATAATCCATTAGCGCTCTATCTACCACCCTTCCCTCCACCACCCTCTCCCATGTGTACTTATGCTTGACTTTCTTCCCGTCTGGGGTATTGGCTGCTTGTTATTGTGGCAAAGTAGCATGCAGTCGATACTTTAGGGTCTATATGGGGCGCCCCTACGGACCAGAGCCACACATCATTTTGTCTATGATAGAAGAAATTCTGTTCATAGAGAAATGATGACACTTTTATACTACGACTGTCCCTCCGTTATGCTGTCCCCCAACCCCTTGTTGCTGTCCTGTACCATTTCTCTGAGTATTCTCTTTCTGTGATGGGGGAATTCCCTGTGGTGGGGGAAAAGAATACTGCCACCAAGTATCCCACTTGGATCGTAAGAGGCGAGAAAAAAGGGACGGGGAGAGGGACTAGGCATCCTTCTCCCTGTAGCCCCACGGGGCACACATCCTAAAGAGAAAAGTGAAGGCATAAGGGGTGCTGGAGGGCCTCGGGCCAGCACCCTAAGGTTTGGGTCTTTTAATGTGCAAGGATGTGGTACAGATGAGAGTAAAAGGGAAGAGATAGGTAGTATGTTTGTGAGAAGAAAGATGGATGTGTTGGCTTTGAGTGAAACTAAGTTGAAAGGGAAGGGTAAGTGTAAGTTGGGGAGTGTAAGTGGGAGGTTATCAGGAGTGAAGAGAGGGCGAGGGAGGGAAGGGGTGGCTATTCTAGTAAGTGAGGAGATAGGTAAACAGGTAGTGGAGTGGAAGGAGGTTTCCTCAAGGATAATGTGGATGAAGGTGAAACTGGGAAAGGAGATGTGGGTCTTTGTAAGTGCATATGGGCCTGGCAGTGAGAAGAGCGTGGAAGAAAGGGAGGCCTTTTGGATAGATTTAAATGAGTGCATAGAGGGTTTAGGAAGAAATGTCAATGTAATAGTACTGGGAGACCTTAATGCTAGGGTAGGAAATGGTCCAATCGATGGAGTGGTTGGGAAGTGTGGAGTTCCAGGAAAGAATCGTAGTGGAGAGTTGATGGTGGAAATGTGTCTAGAAAGAGAGTTGATGATAGCAAATTTGACACACATGGAAATAAGTTTTATATAATCAGATCTTGGGACTGGGAGGATATCATCATCGATATCTGTTGTTACTTTTTTCACTGCTTCTAGGGCATCAATAATAGAAACATTTGTGAATAACGCTGTTATATCGAAGCTTGCCAACTTTTTATTACTTACATTTAGGATGAGGTGGATGGATGGGGTGAAGGGGGCTTTGGGGAAGAGGGGAATGTCTGTTGAGGAAGGAAGGAAGAGGACGGAAGACAGAGGTGAGTGGAGAATGGTTGTATATGGATGATGTTGTGACTGCATGAGGAGGAATTGGGCGGGGGGGTGGGGGTGGGGGGTTGGGGTAGTATGTGTGAGTAAATTTTGACGCAGCCCGAAGGGATTTCTCCCCGTCCTCGCCTTATATGCAAAGGGGGACGGAGAGGGGGGGTCGCCGATTAAATGAAGCGGCCTTGCTGTGGATGTGCTGTGTCTTGCGACACTGCTTCTGACCCAGGGCGGTGGGCAGGGTGCAGGGATGACCCGTCATCCAGGAGGTGCTCAGATGAGAGGAAGGGTGGGAGGGGTGTGGAGTGTATTTAGGGATGAAATGGGTGGGAGTGTTTTTATGCCTTTCCCTTTTTGGCTACCTCCCTTGGAAGGGGGAAAAGCCTTGGTATATGTATGTATGTACATTTAGATCTTTAAGTTTCCGGATCAGGTCGGAAGAATTGTTTAAATGGGCCCCGCTGATGGAACCGATGGCGTTGGAAAGGGGTTTTGCCAGACATTTTGCTAGTCTGTGAGGAGCGCTACCAATTCCTGAAGTTATGGGCCTCATGGGGATATTTACCTTATGTACTTTAGGTAGACCGTGCATTAATGGGGGTTTTGGAACTTCTTCTAGTAATCCTAACAACTTTTTCCCCCTGGTTGATTTGCGTAAGATTTTCCTCGCTTCTGTGTTGAATTTTGCTGATTCTATATCAGCATTCCGGCCGGTTGTCTTTCGTATGTTGATTCATCATTCAAAAGATCGGACAATTTGCCCAGATAGTAAATTTTATTTAAAATAACTACTCCGCCGCCTTTGCCGGCGTGGGTGATAATGACATTATAATCACAAAAACGATCTCAGGGCACATAGAATATCTAACTCCCTGGTTCGTCACCTGGACAAATGTGGACATTTACCTGCCTGGAACAACGCAGAAATTCTACACAAGGGATTTGAAAAGAAATTGAGAAAAACTGTGAAAGCTGCACATATCGCCACCAACAGGAACAACAACGACAGAGACGGATTTAAATGCCTCTCGAAAGCAGCAAGTGTCCTAATAATTAAATCGTTAGCCAAAGGGAAAACATGACCCTTCCGCTCATACCTTGGCGGGTTCCCTCTCGCTACGAATATAAGAATTGTGGACCGTCTGTAATGCTGTAGTCCTCTGAAGAAGACCAAGTTGGTCGCAACGTTAGGGCAATAAACTCTATTCCCAACACATCTTCGTTTGCCCTTCCCCACCCACATTCTCTCTCATATATATATATATATATATATATATATATATATATATATATATATATATATGTATATATATATATGTACCCCGTCTGGGGTATTGGCTGCTTGTTATTGTGGCAAAGTAGCATGCAGTTGATACTTTAGGGTCTATATGGGGCGCCCCTACGGACCAGAACCACACATCATTTTGTCTATGATAGAGGAAAACTCTGTTCATAGAGAAATTATGACACTTTTATACTACGACTGTCCCTCCGTTATGCTGTCCCCCAATCCCTTGTTGCTGTCCTGTACCATTTCTCTGAGTATTCATTTTCTGTGGTGGGGGAATTACCTGTGGTGGGGGAATTCCCTGTGGTGGGGGAAAAGAATACTGACACCAAGTCTTTCCACTTGGATCGTAAGAGGCGAGAAGAAAGGGACGGCGATTGGGACTAGGCATCCTTCTCCTTGTAGCCCCACAGGGGACATTCTTAAAAGAAAAAGTAAAGGCATAAGAGGGTCTGCGAGTTTTCCGACCAGCACCCTACGGTTTGGGTCTTTTAATGTGCAAGGATGTGGCACAGATGAGAGTAAAAGGGAAGAGATAGGTAGTATGTTTGTGAGAAGAAAGATGGATGTGTTGGCTTTGAGTGAAACTAAGTTGAAAGGGAAGGGTGAGTGTAAGTTTGGGAGTGTAAGTGGGAGGTTATCAGGAGTGAAGGGAGGGCGAGGGAGGGAAGGGGTGGCTATTCTAGTAAGTGAAGAGATAGGTAAACGGGTAGTGGAGTGGAAGGAGGTTTCTTCAAGGATAATGTGGATGAAGGTGAAACTGAGAAAGGAGATGTGGGTCTTTGTAAGTGCATATGGGCCTGGCAGTGAGAAGAGTGTAGAAGAAAGGGAGGCCTTTTGGATAGATTTAAATGAGTGCATAAAGGATTTAGGGAGAAATGTCAATGTAAAAGTACTGGGAGACCTTAATGCTAGGGTAGGAAATGGTCCAATTGATGGAGTGGTTGGGAAATGAGGAGTTCCAGGAAAGAATCGTAGTGGAGAGTTGATGGTGGAAATGTGTCTAGAAAGAGAGTTGATGATAGCAAATACAGTGTTTCGGAAGAAAGTCAAGCATAAGTACATGGGAGAGGGTGGTGGATGGAAGGGTGGTAGATAGAGCGTTAATGGATTATGTAGTGGTAAATAGGATTATGATAGGAAGAGTTAAGGATGTACATGTGCTAAGAGGAGAGGGTGGGGGAATATCAGATCATTTTTTGGTGGAAGGTAAGTTGAGATTGGAGGATATATGGAGAAAGAGGAAAGGGACAAAAGGTAGGGAGGTTCTTAGAGTGAACTCTTTAAATGAAAAGGAAAAGGAGAAGGAGTACAACATGAAGCTGAAGGAGGAGTGGGAGGGAGTAAAGGATAGAGTAGAGCTAGGTGTGGAGGAGGAATGAGGATGGTTCAAGGAGGGAGTCACAAAGTGTGTAAGGATGGTGTGTGGAACAAGAAGGACGGGAGGAAATAGAAGGAAGGGTAGTGAATGGTGGGATGAAGAAACAAAGAAGGTTGTAGAAGAGAAGAAGCGAGCTTTCACAGATTGGTTACAAAATAGGACGAGGGAGTCATATGAGGGGTACAAAGAAAAGAAAAGAGAAGTAAAGCAAAAACTAAAGGAGGCAAAGAGGAGAGCAGATGTGAAATGGGGTAAGAGTATGACAGAAATTTTTGAAATTAATAAAAAGATGTTTTGGAAAGAAATTAAGAGAGGAAGAGGGGGCGAATCAAGTAGAGAAGAAAAGGTAAAAGGTGCAGATGGAGAGATGATAATGGAAGAGAAGGCAGTAAAGGGAAGATGGGCAGAATATTTTAGGGAGTTGCTAAATGTGAAGGAGGATAGGGAAGGAAAGATAGCTGCAGTGGGAAATGCTATGAAAATGACCGTGATGAGTGAGGAGAATGGAGGAGAAATAAGGAAGGATGAAGTGAAGGCAGTTGTTAAGATGATGAAAGCAGGTAAGGCACCTGGTCTGGATGGATGCCATGCAGAATGTCTAAAAAAAAGGAGGTACAGTGATGGTGGTTATTTAATGTTTGCTGGAGAGAGGGTAGAGTGCCGGAGGACTGGAGGAGTGCCTGTATAGTTCCACTTTACAAGGGAAAAGGGGCCAAGTGTGAATGTAGTAGTTTCAGAGGGATTAGCTTGTTAAGTGTAGTTGAGAAGGCTTATGGGAAGATCTTGATTGAGAGGATTAGGAGAGGAACAGAGGGAGTAATTGGTGAGGAATAGTATGGATTTAGGACGGGTAGAGGTTGTGTAGATCAGATTTTTGTGGTAAGACAGATATGTGGGAAAGCTATAGGAAAGGGGAAGGATGTTTTTTGGGCTTTTATGGATATGGAAAAGGCTTACGATAGGATAGACAGAAAGCACTGTGGGAGATTATGCAGATATACGGGATAGAAGGAAAGCTTCTAGGAGCTGTCAAGAGTTTTTATGAGAGTAGTAGAGCTTGTGTCAGGATTAGAAATGGAGAGAGTGAGTGGTTCGTGGTAAAGGAGGGACTTCGTCAAGGAAATGGAGAAAAGTGGGAGGTGAGCCAGCTCTTGTTTGCGGACGACACTGCGCTTGTGGCAGGATCGGAGGAGGGATTGAGGAAGTTGGTGACAGAGTTTAGGAGAGTATGTGATAGAAGAAAGCTAAAGATAAATGTGGGTAAAAGTAAGGTGATGAGATGTACAAGGGGTGAAAGTGGCAGTAGACTGGAAGTGAGCATTAAGGGTGAGCGACTGGAGGAAGTGGATAGTTTTAGAGACTTGGGTGCAAATGTGGCAGGAAAAGGTGGAGTGAAGGTGGAGGTAGAATGTAGATTGAGAGAAGCGAGTAAATGCCTTGGTGGATTGAAGAGTGTAATGAGGAATAGACATTTGGGAATGGATGCTAAGAGGAGACTGTATGAAGGAGTGATTGTGCCAACAGCACTGTATGGGGCAGAAACATGGACCATAAGAGAGGAAGAGAGAAGGAGTTTGAATGTGTTTGAGATGAGGTGTCTGAGAAGTATGATGGGGGTTACTAGGCTAGAAAGAGTGAGAAATGAGGAGGTGAGGAGAAGAACAGGGGTGGAAAGGGAGTTGGGAGATAGGGTTGATGAAAGAGTATTAGGATGGTTTGGACACATGGAAAGAATGAGTGAAGAAAGACTAGTAAAAGAGGTATGGAAGGCAGAGGTGGAGGGAGTAAA
>NW_027467550.1:152500-160000 GCF_046742065.1 Oratosquilla oratoria
AGTCAGTGTCATTACTAGTAACAGTGCTCTTACCAGAACTAGTGATAAAGCTAGTGCCAATGCTAATGTTAGCACTAGTGATACGTCAGTGTCAAAACTAGCGTCAGGGTCAGTATTAGTGGTGTTGCTAGTATCAGTGACTATACAAAGACAGTACCAAAGATAGTATCAATGCCACTGTTTATGCTAGTACTAGTACTAGTGCATGTGTTAGTGATAGAGTTAGCAATTGTTAGCAATCTTGTGTTTATGCTAGTGTCTGTGCTGGTGCTTATGCTAGTGCTAGTTATAATACTAGTGTTAGTTCTTGTTCTAGTACCAGTGTTTGTGACTGTGATGTTGCTAGTTACAGCTAATACTAAAATAATGCCGATATCGCTGCTATTGTTCATAACGACAAGTAATATTCTCAGTGATAGATTATTGCTCTTATAATATAATCAATGTCTCATCTTTTATCATTTTAGAGATCAACACAAACCATTTTGTAAAGACCGCCAACTTTTATCTTATTTGTCACTCTGGAGAAACAGGTTATTGTTTTCGAATTAATATTACACTTTCGTCACTTATCAACCTTTATTAGCCAATTGACTTACCTCCACAGTTGCAATAATCTCAATAGCCACGGCCCTTATGGACATAATTGAACTAATTATTTACGCTATAAGGCTCATCGTCTTTATTATTATCGTATTGGCAATCTCACTTAACACTGCCATCATAAGTACCATCAGATGTTAGATGGTCGATCAATTAATCAATCAAGATATTCGGCATAAGTGGAATGTCTTCTAGGTGGGCAAGCTTCCAGTTAGACAAGTCGTTTCTATCTCATCTTCAAATATACATGGATAGTTTTTTTTTTTCTTGGCACGTTTGCACTGTATTGTGACCTTTTGCTAAATGGATTATCTCCGGTAATTGTGTGTGTGTGTGTGTGTGTACGCGCAGTGTTCACGGAGTGTGTTCAGTGTGTTACTTTTTCTTCTCTCTTTCTTTTTTCTCTGTACGTTTGCACTGAATTTTGGCCTTTTGCAAATTTAATTTTGACCTTTTGTAAGTTTGATTTTATCTGGTAAATATTCTTGTGCGTGTACTCGGAGAATGTATTCAATGTGTTTAGAGTGTGTATGGACATTCACCTTAATTCCTTTCCTCTTACCATGTCTGACCCATGACTCATGTTATACTGTCAATGTAAAACCTTCTGTCCACATTCCCCAAACTCCATGTATTCGTAAAACTCTCCACAACGTTTCTCCATCAACACAGTCATACGTCTTCTTTAAGTCCACAAACGCATATGATATATCG
This sequence comes from Oratosquilla oratoria, assembly GCF_046742065.1. Taxonomy (NCBI): domain Eukaryota; kingdom Metazoa; phylum Arthropoda; class Malacostraca; order Stomatopoda; family Squillidae; genus Oratosquilla; species Oratosquilla oratoria. The sequence continues at coordinate 153,818 of NW_027467550.1, forward strand.
GTGCCTTTCACTGGACACTTCACACCTGTGTTACCATGAACATTTGATTCACACGTCGTCCTGTTCCTTTCCCAAACCCGCACTGATGCCTCACCCCAATCACTCTGTTCCCCTTCTAGTCCTCTCAACACACGCACGGGCACCTCTCAAACCACACTCAAACTAATCCCTCTAAAACTGCCACATTTTCACTTATCTCCCTTCTCATATATAATGTGACACACGCACTTCTTTAACCAACGGGATACTCTTCCCTGAGACACACATTAAACAACCTCACTATTACTACTCTACCCTTCGCCATACATTCCACCATAACCATAGTTATAATCATTATTATGATAACCATTTTCCATTTTTCCACTGCCCATATTGCCCAGGTCTTTTCTCATCTGCAGTTTCGTTTTTATTTCCACAATTCGACTGATGACCCAGATTGACCCAAAGCGTGGTCATTCAGGCCTATTCGCCATAACCTCGAGCTACTAATGTTATACGATGAATCAGCATGTATGACTGATATTTATGATTTACTGTTTTACTACAGTTCAAATTGTGGCCAGATTGGGTCAGACCTTTATTCAGTAAAGGGAAGGACCCTAGGTTTGGATTCTGTTGTTGAAAAAAAAAAAAAAAACAGACGGGTGAGTTCAAGTGTGGTCTAGTCCAGTAGAGACTATTTTTGTGTATGTATATATATGTTTGCATGCATGTATTTTGCGTGTATGTATGTTTGCGTGCATGTATGTTTGTGTGCATGTATGTTTGCGTACATGTATGTTTTCGTGCATGTATGTTTGCGTGCATGAATGCTTGCGTACATGTATGTTTGCATGTATGTATGTATGTATGTATGTATGTATGTATGTATGTATGTATGTATGTATGTACGTATGTATGTATGTATGTATGTATGTATGTATGTATGTATGTATGTATGTGCGAATGCATGCATGAGTGTATTTACATTTATCTTTCCTATTCTTAATAATTTACTAAATCACTTTGCATATTCAAATTCTTTATTTATTCATTTATTTATCGATTTATCCTCAATTATTTATTTCACATATTTCTATGTACCTATTTTATTCATTATATATTCTCATAGTAATTGATTAATTAATTGATTATTTACTTTACAAATTTGAATTATCTATGTTAGCTCATCTATTTCTATTTATGTGCTTATTTATCTATTAATTCATTTATTAATTTATCTATTTATTAATTCCTATTATTTATCTTTACTTTTTATTTCTTTATATGTTAATTCGTTTACCTCTTTATTGATATGTATTCATTTATCTAGTAATTCATTTATTGGTTTATTTATCTATTTCTGTTTTTTTATTTCCTGTTATGGCTGAGACATACAGTATCTTTACACTTTGCATTAATTCCCAGCTAATCCACATGAAGACAGCTTAGCATGATACTGCCAGTTTATCCTTTGCCTACCTCTCGCATAGATCGAGACGCTCCACCCTATACATTCTTTTCCTCCTGCAGTGCCGCCCGGTATCCATGAATAAAGTGTTTAGCTCGAACAAGTCGCAAGGTCTGTGGGATTGCTGCGTTGGTTTTTGACATCCCTGGTCAGGCGGGGAGGCAACCTGACGTCGGCAAAAAAAGAAAAAAAGAAAAAAAAATCTTGCTTCCTAATGAATCAGTTTTTCTGTTACTCAAGAGCACTTTTTGTTACATAAAATCTACATCATGTGCCTCGTCCTTCCAGTGCAGCGTTTCTCAACCAGGGTTTCCCGGAACACTAAGGTTCCGCAAAAGGTCTCTAGAGGTTCCGCGAGAACAAGTGAGATAAGCTAATACACTTGATTTTTTATCTAATTTCATATAAGTAATATAAGTAAACACGCACGACATATTCTTGTTTATTGTAATAATGTAATATAGACATCATCCTATCTAACCTATTATTACGATGAAAATAAAATGAGAAAGATTTTTTTTTTTTTTTTTTTTTTTGCAGGGGTTCCTTGAGACATGCAATTTATTTTAAAGGTTACGCAAGGGTAAAAAGGTTGAGAAACGCTGCTCCAGTGACAAATTTAGTCAATTCGTGTCATCAATGAACATAAAAGAACAAAATCAAATAAAAAGATTTTATACAGGGATTGGTCTTACATTTGTTCATGATGATGATGTTCACTCAGTCTAAATTACTACCTCGATCGATCTGAACACTGTTTTGAAGTTCTTACAATTGAACAACATTTTGTAACGTTTACTAAAATGAAATGAATAGAAAGACTTAGCGAACAAATGTTTTCTTTCTATATATGGAATAAAGAATACGGTTGCACTTCTATAAGTGGTATATTGAGTCAAATAGTATTTGCATTGAATTTAACGTTGTCATTATTCTAAAATACGTTTTGATTGTAATATTTCATTAAACGAATTCGATGTTTTGCTTCTATATGTGGAATAAAGACTACGATTGCACTTCTACAAGTGATATATTGAATCAAGTAGAATTTACATTAAATTGAACATTGTGATTATAAAAAAGTTACGTTTTAATTTGTATAAAGATAATGATAAATCAATATTTAAGAACACACCATTAAATCAGTATATGAAAAACGTACATAAACGTTATATTTGTGTGAATATTTTTCCTACCGTATATGCTTAAACAACAACGTAAAATCTTTATGTATGATGCATATACATTACATACATATACCAAGGCTTTTTACCCCTTACAAGGGAGGTAGCCAAAAAGAAAAAGGCATAAAATCATTCCCACCCATTCCATCCCTCAATACACTCCACACCCCTCCACCCTCCCTCTTATCTGAGCAACTCCTGAATGACAGGTCATCCCTGCACCTTGTCCACTGCCCTGGGTCAGAAGCAGTGTCGCAAGACACACCACATCCACAGCAAGGCCGCTTCACTAAATCGGCGACCACCCCCCTCTCCGTCCCCCCATTGCTTAAAAGGAGAGGACGGGGAGAAATCCCTTCGGGCTGCGTCAAAATTTGATCACATATACTACCTCACCCCCCATCCCCCCGCCCATTCCACCTAATGCAATCACAACATCATCCATATACAACCATTCTCCATTCACCCCTGTCTTCTGTCCTCTCCAGTCCTTCCTCAACAGACATTCCCCTCTTCCCCAAAGCCCCCTTCACCCCATCCATCCACCTCATCCTAGGACGTCCCCTCATGTTCACTCCCTCCACATCTGCCTTCCATACCTCTTTTACTAGTCTTTCTTCACTCATTCTTTCCATGTGTCAAAACCATCCTAATACTCTTTCATCAACCCTATCTCCCAGCTCCTTTTCCACCCCTGTTCTCCTCCTCACCTCCTCATTTCTCACTCTATCCAGCCTAGTAACCCCCATCATACTTCTCAGACACCTCATCTCAAATACATTCAAACTCCTTCTCTCTTCTTCTCTTATGTTCCATGTTTCTGTCCCATACAGTGCTGTTGGCACAATCACTCCTTCATACAGTCTCCTCTTAGCATCCATTCCCAAATGTCTATTCCTCATTACACTCTTTAATCCACCAAGGCATTTACTCGCTTCTCTCAATCTACATTCTACCTCCACCTTTTCCTGCCACATTTGCACCCAAGTATCTAAAACTGTCCACTTCCTCCAGTCGCTCTCCCTTAATGCTCACTTCCAGTCTACTGCCTCTTTCACCCTTGTACATCTCATCACCTTACTTTTACCCACATTTATCTTTAGCTTTCTTCTATCACATACTCTCCCAAACTCTGCCACCAACTTCCTCAATCCCTCCTCAGATCCTGCCACAAGCGTAGTGTCGTCCGCAAACAACAGCTGGCTCACCTCCCACTTTTCTCCATTTTCTTTAACCATCTCCAATCCCTTGCCCACTACCCTTGCATTTACCTCTCGCACCACCCCATCCATGTATAAGTTGAACAGCCAGGGCGACATAACGCATCCTTGACGAAGTCCCACCTTTACCTCGAACCACTCACTCTCTCCATTTCCAATCCTGACACAAGATCTACTACTCTAAAAAAAAAAACTCTTGACAGCTCCCAGAAGCTTTCCTCCTATCCCGTATATCTGCATAACCTCCCACAGTGCCTCTCTGTCTACCCTATCATAAGCCTTTTCACGATCCATAAAAGCCAAAAAACATCCTTTCCCTTTCCTATAGCTTTCTCACATATCTGTCTTACCACAAAGATCTGATCTACACAACCTCTACCTGTCCTAAATCCACACTGTTCCTCACCAATTACTCCTTCTGTTCCTCTCCTAATCCTCTCAATCAAGATCCTCCCATAAGCCTTCCCAACTACACTTAACAAGCTAATCCCTCTGAAACTACTACATTCACACTTGTCCCCTTTTCCTTGTAAAGAGGAACTATACAGGTACTCCTCCAGTCCTCCAGCACTCTACCCTCTCTCCAGCAAACATTAAACCTCACAAACCAGTCCACCATCACTGTACCTCCTTTTTTTTAGACATTCTGCATGGCATCCATCCAGACCAGGTGCCTTACCTGCTTTCATCATCTTAACAACTGCCTTCACTTCATCCTTCCTTATTTCTCCTCCATTCTCCTCACTCATCACGGTCATTTTCATAGCATTTCCCACTGCAGCTATCTTTCCTTCCCTATCCTCCTTCACATTTAGCAACTCCCTAAAATATTCTGCCCATCTTCCCCTTACTGCCTTCTCTTCCATTATCATCTCTCCATCTGCACCTTTTACCTTTTTTTCTCTACTTGATTCGCCTCCTCTTCCTCTTTTAATTTCTTTCCAAAACATCTTTTTATTACTTTCAAAAATTTCTGTCATACTCTTACCCCATTACACATCTGCTCTCCTCTTTGCAACCTTTACCTTGTGTTTACTTCTCTTTTCTTTTCTTTGTACCTCTCATATGACTCCCTCGTCCTATTTTGTAACCAATCTGTGAAAGCTCGCTTCTCTTCTACAACCTTCTTTGTTTCCTCATCCCACCATTCACTACCCTTTCTTCTATTTCCCTTTCCCCCTGTCCTTCTTGTTCCACACACCATCCTTGCACACTTTATGACTCCCTCCTTGAACCATCCCCATTCCTCTTCCACACCCAGCTCTACTCTATCCTTTACTCCCTCCCACTCCTCCTTCAGCTTCTTTCTGTACTCCTTCTCCTTTTCCTTTTCATTCAAAGAGTTCACTCTAAGAACCTCCCTACCTTTTGTCCCTTTCCTCTTTCTCCATCTATCCTCCACTCTCAACTTACCTTCCACCAAAAATGATCTGATATTCCCCCACCCTCTCCTCTTAGCACATGTACATCCTTAACTCTTCCTATCATAATCCTATTTACCACTACATAATCCATTAACGCTCTATCTACCACCCTTCCATCCACCACTGTCTCCCATGTGTACTTATGCTTGACTTTCTTCCGAAACACTGTATTTGCTATCATCAACTCTCTTTCTAGACACATTTCCACCATCAACTCTCCACTACGATTCTTTCCTGGAACTCCACATTTCCCAACCACTCCATCGATTGGACCATTTCCTATCCTAGCATTAAGGTCTCCCAGTACTATTACATTGACATTTCCTCCTAAATCCTCTATGCACTCATTTACATCTATCCAAAAGGCCTCCCTTTCTTCTACACTCTTCTCACTGCCAGGCCCATATGCACTTATAAAGACTCACATCTCCTTCCCCAGTTTCACCTTCATCCACATTATCCTTGAGGAAACCTCCTTCCACTCCACTACCCATTTACCTATCTCTTCACTTACTAGAATAGCCACCCCTTCCCTCCCTCGCCCTCTCTTCACTCCTGATAACCTCCCACTTACACTCCCAAACTTACACTCACCCTTCCCTTTCAACTTAGTTTCACTCAAAGCCAACACATCCATCTTTCTTCTCACAAACATACTACCTATCTCTTCCCTTTTACTCTCATCTGTACCACATCCACGCACATTAAAAGACCCAAACCTTAGGGTGCTGGTCCGAGAACTTCCAGACCCTCTTATGCCTTTACTTTTTCTGTAAGGAATGTCCCCTGTGGGGCTACAAGGAGAAGGATGCCTAGTCCCAATCCCCGTCCCATTCTTCTCGCCTCTTACGATCCAAGTGGAAATACTTGGTGGCAGTATTCTTTTCCCCCACCACAGGGAATTC
>NW_027467550.1:177500-180000 GCF_046742065.1 Oratosquilla oratoria
AAGTAGGTTATCAAAACCTTACTATCTGCGGTGTTGGCCTACTTGCACCTTATATATATTATTATATACAATAACCTTTCCTATATTTCACTTTTACTTATTATCATATGCATATGCATTCCTTCAGTCAAGTAATTCTGTTTTCTACTTAAACATTTTTATCAATGTAACCTACATTCCATAATTACTGCTGTTAACCAACTATATATATATAGTTATTAATATTATATTATCATTACCAAATATTTAACTCCTTACTATTATAAACATATCATATTATTTCCACATTTTAATATTATTATATGTATATACATATTTTTACAATTTTACATATGTAATCCCATTATACCTAATAACCGTTGACAAAGCTAAGCATAACATATTACCCCTTAGTTACTGTATACCAATTATTTCTATCTTAACTATTTTAAACTAGACCACCCATCTCACCTAACTATTAAGTAATACATGCCTCGCTAGTTACCACTAACATGGCAACAGGGACGAGAAGCAAATTCAAAAAAGCGCTAGAAACCATCCTCTCTAAATCTCAAGAGGAAAACCCATCAAGCAACTCAAAAATAGACAAAGACAATCCAGACCCTCATCAAATAAATCCACGGATTGACATAGCCATCCAACAGTTAGAATATGAACACTCACATCTCTCTGACAAATCTGCTCCCACGGCAGGTACCCCTACAATCCCTCTTTATGAGAATGATATCTTAGCCTTTTTTAACCAACCCCCTCAAATAGAACCCATTCCTCCCATCCAGCCAAATATGCAAACTACACCTCCTATAAACCATAATCAGTCCAACCCCTATATCCCAACACACAATAACCCCCCTCCCATCCAGCCAAATATGCAAACTACACCTCCTATAAACCATAATCAGTCCAACCCCCATATCCCAACACACAATAACCCCCCTCCCATTCAGCCACAGTACCAAAACTTCCCCTTTCCTTCTCCCCATACCCCATCTGGTCAAGCCACCTCCACACCATACCACCAACCACCACCTAACCTTCCTCCAAACCCACAATATTATCCTTACCCACAACCTCAACCAACAATAATTAACAACTATCAAACCATAACCCCCCTCACAGAAATCCCAACCTTTTCCCAAAACAGTGGATTATCCATAAGTGACTTCTTGACAGAATGTGACCTGTTTTTCTAAAAAAAAAACTACTCTGACACACATAAAATAAATTTGTGCCGTCATAAAATAGACCCATCTGACATTTGCCGTTCAAAGGCAAGGATGCTAGACAGTTTAGTTGCATGTGGAATCACATATCAGGAATATAAACACCACCTTCTAAATGTCTTTCACAACAAACAAACAAACAACATCACTTTCCTTCTCACTTTCCTCAATAACACTAGAGTCCAACCACATTCCGTTACGAACATTATGGATTTCGTAGCAAACGGAATTAAAGAAGTCAGAGAGGACCTGGAGAATAACTCTCCTTGGATCCACACTGACCAATTTGGTCAAAAGGTCATGACCACAAAAAACTTACTAACATTCTTTGAGATAGGTTTCTATCTCTCCCAACTCCCTCCAAAGTGTTTAAAGGAAGCCTCCAAAAGGGAACTAAACACTAGAAACCCTCTAGCTTATACCTATATCCTAGACATCATCAATGCTTGCAATGTATCCTTATCCACCCCCCACTATCTCCCCAGACTAAATAGCCTTCAGTCACAGCAGCCCCCTCCCACCAACCAAGGACAACCTTCTAAGTGGTGCTCCTACCATTCATCACCCAGTCACAACACTAGAGACTGCATACAAAAACAACAAATGCAAACACAGGCACCACGCCACCCTATCCCTTGCTCAGTTCATGGAACCATTTCCCACACCGATGCCCAGTGTCGAACACAGCAACAACAATACCCGCAGGTACAACACCACCCCATCCCTTGCTCAGTTCATGGTACTACCTCCCATACGGATGCGCAATGCAAGGTGCAATATCAAACCATACAAGTTCCACCCCCCCTCTAAACCTCCACTCCTACCTACACCAACACATCTAAACAAATACTGCAGCCTACACAAATCAACAACTCACTCCAACGAAGAGTGTTACCTACAGAAATCACAACCACAACCTCACCAGAGAACAAACAAACCGTTCACCACCCCTCGACAAACAGTTCCCTCCCACACGACACGCACAACTCAACACCGATTGGGGGAACGTGTACAAGCCTCACGCACCAAACCACCATAGGAATATCTCACACACAACACAACTACGTCACCCTAAAAGTGACTTTAGATCAACTCACAGTTGACATGATGGTTGATACAGGAACAAACCTGAACATCATCCCAAGAGCTCTCTATGAAGCATTAAATGACCCACCCCAAATTCAATTTTCCAATATGGAAGGACTCCTACTAGAAGGGAGCACCATTTCTCTACACGACACCATAGACTTAAACATAGAAGTCAACAACTTACAAGT
>NW_027467550.1:190000-208952 GCF_046742065.1 Oratosquilla oratoria
CCTTGTGGACGTGATCCAGGGTTTTCTCCTTTTCAAAATGCTGCACAATCCTCTGTATTTTCAAATTTGTAAGTGCTGCACACTCAGACTTAGATTTGTGACCCTGGTGTGTGTTGAACCGACGGCGGACTTCTGCGGGTGACTTGGTTTCATACCAGAGTTGGACGATTTTCAACTTCTGCTCTAGCGTGTACATTTTGCATACAATCTGGAAAACAAGAAAAACAAAAACATGTTAACAAACCCAACCTAGTTGACTATGTAACCTGAAAAGAAAAAGTCCGTGCGCGCCCCAACAGATTTATTATTACCGATCAAAGTAGTTACATCTTTTTTGGAGCTCCCTGTACATGTCTACTGCATGGTGTGCATGTAGTATGTACTTATATATGTACTGTATGCATGTATGCACATATGCACACACACGCACGCGCGCACACACTCGGTGGCGCAGTTGGTAGAGCACTGAACTGCCACAATAGTGGCCCGCAGTTCTGGGTTCGAATCATGCCCAGGTCCGAAATTATTTCGGTACCGCTGCGCTTCGGGTCGTTACTCTGACTCTCGTGGGCGGGGAGTTGTGTGTGTGTGTGTGTGTGTGTGTGCAAGGTCATACCATTACCCATAGATCGGACCTACGAGCTCTGAGCTCTCTTCCAGGAGGGAAATAGCTGTCGATCACGAGTCCAACACGTGATCCAAAGACCAAGTGAATACACGCGCACACACACACACACACACACACACACACACACACACACACACACACACACACACGAATGTATGTTTCACCTACAGACTTGCCACTGTAGCATCATATTCATATAAAGTTGAGAGGAAAAAATCCTCTTAATTACACCAAAAGAGTATAAAAGAAGTTATATGAGCAAAATATGTCGACCTCGTATGTTTTCTGCCTTCTAATTACTTCTTGAAAGACAGTAGTCTATAAAAAAAATCAAAATCTACGGATGATTACAATAGTTTAGATGATTAATTAATTATCACTAAGGTATTTTTTTTTAGTACACAATCTAACTCATAAGACGTAATTCCTTTTTTCGTGAGAGTTTATGTACAGTCTTAACCTTCTCCAAAACATCCTCATAACCCCCACACTATCTCTCCTCCCATACCATACCTCCCATTAACCCCCACCTCCCACCCCTTCCCCGTCCCCATAACCAGCCAACTCCCACACAGATGACAGAAACCAATTAAGTCAAATCAGGCTACAAAGGAGAACAAGTGTCCTTCATAGGTTAATAGAATGTTGTCACTTCGAATATAGTGATGTTATGTCCTTTTCCTCTCGGGCTTAATATCAATTTGTGTAGAGCAAACGGGTCTTCTTATGAAGGCTTTAATATCAATTTGTGTAGAGCAGATTGGGTGTTTCATGAAAGGGGGGGTGTCCGTTTTACAACGAAGTGGGAAAAAATCGCCGGGAATAACAACGTAATCTGTTGGAAAATGGTTGACATGTCCGTGATAAAATTATGCTATTAGGTACACTGTGTTGGAAGTGTATATCCATGTTGGTTATTACAATTGTTATCTAAACACACACACACACACACACACACACACACACACACACACACACACACACACACACACACACACACACACACACACACACACACACACACACACACACATACACACACACACACACACACACACACACAGAGAGAGAGAGAGAGAGAGAGAGAGAGAGAGAGAGAGAGAGAGAGAGATACATGTGTACCTGCAAGCTTATGCGCGCGTTAATGTGTGTGTTTGCGTTTGTTCACATGTATCAAACAATATAAAGCAATCCTGAACGAAAACAATTGCAATAACGGTGATAACAGAATAACACAGAACAAACGGGGATAATTAAGGTGTCTTGAACAGACATACAGGTAGATCACTACTCAGACTCTTAGAAGGAGGAGGAAAATGAGGAGGAAGAGAAGGAGGAGGAAGAGGAGGGAGGAGGAGGAGGAGGAGTAGGAGGAAAAAGAAGAGGACGAGGATGAGGACGAAGAGGAGAAGAAGAGGAGGAGGAGGAGGAGGAGGTGGAGGAAGCGAAAGAGACACTGAATGTCTCCGCCTGACTAAGTCGTCTGATGTTCTTATTACTAGATGTTGCAGCGACTCTGGGATTGGCACTGCTGATGGTGGTGGTGGTGGTGGTGGACGTGGCGCTAGTCATGGTGGTGGTGATGGTGGTGGTGATGGTGGTTGTGATGGTGGTGGTGGTGGTGGTTGTGTTGGGGGTGATGATGCTGATGGTGTTGTTGTTGTTGTTGTTGTTGTCGTTCCCTAGACTGTCTGTCCGAGCAGTCCCGTCTCCCCAAGGAATGCTACAGCCGAAACTGGGTTTTCCCACAAATCCTTTATAGAGTGTATGTTGTGTTGTTTGCGTGCTTGATTGTGCTGATGGTGGTGTTGATGGTGGTGGTGTTGGTGGTGGTGGTTGTGATGGTGGTGGTGGTGATGGTGGTGGTTGTGATGGCAGTTGTGGTAGTGGTGGTAGTATTGATGTTGGTGGTTGTGTTGGGGGTGGTGATGGTGATGGTGGTGGTAGTGGTGGTACTGGTAGTAGTGGTAATGGTGCTGGTATTTGTGATGGGATGGTGATGATAGCGGTGGTAATGGTGGGAGTGGAAGTAGTGGTGGTGGTAGTTGTGATGAAATGTGATTGTGAATGTGGTGGTGACAGTGGTAGTGGTGAATATGGTGCTGGTGATAGTGGAGATGGTAATGTTGGTGGCGGTTACAGTAGTGGTGGTGGTGACAGTAGTAGTGGTGGTGGAACTAGTGGTGATGGTGGCAGTGCTGGTGGCAGTAGTGGTGGTGGTGGCAATAATGGTGGTGGCAGTAGTGGTGGTGGTGTCAGTGGTGGTGGCAGTTGTGGTAGAAGTAGAGGTGGTGGTCGCAGTGGTGGCAGTAGTAGTGGTGGTGGTGGCATTGATGGTGGTAGTAGTGGTGGTGGTGTCAGTGGTGATGGCAGTGGTGGTAGAAGTAGTGGTGGTGGTAAGAGTGGTGGTAGAAGTAGTGGTGGTGGTAAGAGTGGTGGTGGTAAGAGTGGTGGTGGCAGTGGTGGTGGTGTTATAAGTGGTGGTGGCAGTAGTGGTGATGGCGGCAGTAGTGGTGGTGGTGGCAGTGGTTGTGGTGGTGGCAGTGGTGGTGGTGTTATAAGTGGTGGTGGCAGTAGTGGTGATGGCGGCAGTAGTGGTGGTGGTGGCAGTGGTTGTGGTGGTGGCAGTGGTGGTGGTAGTAGTAGTGGTGGTGGTGGCAGTAGTGGTGATGGTGGCAGTGGTGGTTGTGGCAGTGGTGGTGGTACTGGCAGTAGTGGTGGTGGCAGATTGTGGTGGTGGTTGGTAGTGGTGGTGTTGGTTGGTAGTAGTAATGGTGGTGGTGCCAGTAGTGGTGGTGGTGGCAGTGGTGGTTGTGGTAGTGGTGGTGGTACTGGTAGTGGTGGTAGTACTGGCAGTAGTGGTAGTGGCAGAAGTGGTGGTGGTTGGTAGTGGTGGTAGTACTGGCAGTAATGGTGGTGGCAGAAGTGGTGGTGGTTGGTAGTGGTGGTGTTGGTTGGTAGCCGTGGTTGGTAGTCTTGGTAGTAGTAATGGTGGTGGTGCCAGTAGTGGCGGTGGTGGTACTGGGAATAGTGGTGGTAGTAGTGGTGGTGGCAATAGTGTTAGTAGTGATGGCAGTATTAACGGTGAACATGCCAGTAGTGATGGTTGTAGTAATTAATGTGGTTGAAGTAATGGTATTAACTGCAGTGGTAATCGTGATACCACACGGGTATTTCTAGTAATACTAGTCCTAGATAAGTGCTAGAAAGTTTACTAATTCGTGGCTCTGATCATCCTAGGAATGAATGTCTAAGAGGACGGATGAGGCACCACATGTTGAGACATCCTTGATATCAGTTCTGCGCGATTGAGGTTTGGTTGTTTTTAATGGTTTGGTTGGATGGCTGCTTGGTTGAGTGTGTGGTTAGGCTCGGTTGGTTGGTTGGTTAGTTGGTTGGTCTCTCTCTCGCACTCGCTCTCTCTCACTCTTGCTCTCGCTCTCCCTCTTCCTCTCGCTCTCCCTCTTCCTCTCCCTCTCCCTATCCTTCCCCCCATTCGCTCACGCTCACTCGCGCTCTCACACTCTCACTCGCGCACTCACACTCTCACTCTCACTCGCACTCTCACACTATCACTCGCACTCTCACACACTCACTCACACTCTCACACACTCACTCACGCACTCACACTATCACTCGCGGGCTCATACTATCATTCGCGCGATCACACTCTCTCTCCTCTCTCTCTCTCTCTCTTTCTCTCCCCTTCTCTCTCTCTCTCTCTCTCTCTCTCTCTCTCTCTCTCTCTCTCTCTCTCTCTCTCTCTTTTTTTTCTTTCTCTACCTCTCTCTCGCTCTCTCTCCCTCTCTTTCTCCTCTCTCTCTCTCTCTCTCTCTCTCTCTCTCTCTCTCTCTCTCTCTCTCTCTCTCTCTCTCTCTCTCTCTCTCTCTCTCTCTCTCTCTCACTCATTTTTTCCTCCGATTCTATCATGACAATGTTTGGGTTTGCTGCCGAACGGACGCCTTGTTGGAGCTCCTAAAAACTACGTCTAGCGTGTGATTAGCAGTGTTCCCAACATTCAGACTAGGCCGAGGCCTACAAGAAGACGCAGTGATTGGTGTAGTGTCATTCAAGTGTTGGTAAATTCTCAAACTTTGTTAAAATTACGATCTGAAATCGTGCACCGGGCCGGGACACCTACAAACAATTTTCCTCAAACCGCGCATGCGCAGTACGAGGCGAGTGACGCAATGACTGTCCTACCCAACCGTTGACATCCCTAATTGTAGCCAACATAACCACCTCATCAGGCACCATGAACTATTCTGGTCCTTCCACAGTGATGGATGTCGTGACTGACCTCGCCCTTAGTGACGAGGAGGAACAGGCTTCACAGAACTGGCCTTATCTTCCGCACAGGGAACATCAGCAGCCGACAGGGGGAGTGGTGTCCTCTCACCCCCTATACCCGAGTTCTACCTCCTCTAAACGCCCTATAGACCTTAGATCTAACGCCAGTAGTACCTCAACATCACCTGTTGCCAAGACTCACAAGACAGACAAAGGCACTATGCAACCTGTAACCTCTGACAAACCTTTGCCCCGTCCCCTTCCCCTTCCGGTACCCACTCCTGCCACCCCTTCACTCCCGTCAGCTGCTCCAGCCTTTGCTCCCAGGGAGGACTATGTCAAGCTGAGTTTCCAAGATAACCCCTCCTGTGAAGTGAAACTCCGTTGGCTTACTGAAGTCACCAAAGCGTTTCATCTCGATCGAGAGTTGGCTGAAGTGAAGATGTCTTCTATCACGTCACGTTATGTCTACGTATCGAGGCGTCGCAAGGACATCATAGACAGTGTTACAAGTGGTGATTTTCATTTCATGCGATTTGTTATTCAGGATTCACTTGAGCGACCCCGTAAGTTCCCTACATACCTCGTTACTCGGTACCCTACTTCAATAGATCCTTCCCTTGCCAAGACTCTACAAGGTGTGCACACTGCTCGACGGTTCCACCAGGATGGGAATCCTATAAACCGTATTGTCATCACCTGGAGTCTCCCTGAACCCCCACCACCTGTTATTGAGTTTCCCTTTCTCCCGTGCCTCCCTCCCTGTGAATTACGCAGGATGACGGACGAGAAGCCTTGGTGCTACAGATGCTGGGGCATAGGCCACATCTCGCGATATTGCTCTGCTTCGGCCAGATGTACGTGGTGTGCTGCCAACCACGATACACGCTCCTGCCCGCACAGTGTTCCTCCTGCTTCATCTACTGCTATCGCTGCTGGAGATGCCCCACCAAATTCCTCGCCTCTACGACAGCCTGACCCCTCACAGTGGAAGTGTGTTCGGTGCAAAATGCCTGGGATTAACGTCTGGCACGGCTGTACCAAACGGTCCCGTAACACTTCAACAGGTCACACCCCACCACCTCCGCCACCCCCCGCACACTCATCTCCACGTCACACTGATTCAGCTGACATCATTGCTCTCCGTAAGTCAGTTGCCACCCTGGAATCCCGCTGCACTGCTCTCACGGCTCGTTTTGACACCATAGATGCCCGTATAGACAGTATCATAGCCCAGCAAACTGTTACTGCAAACTCCTTATCAAGTTTGGTTGAATCACATCAGGTTGTCATCACCACCATCACAACTCTTACTGATAAACTTGACAAGGTCGCCTCCCACCTTGAAAAGATAACTAGTGTGCAGCCAAGGTCTTCCTTGCCCAGTATTCCACCCGGTAGTGCCCTACCCACTTCTGCCTCCCGCCACAGTAAGACTAAACTTCGCTAGTCACATTCATTTTCATGCCATCTCCTGGAATGCCTTTGGTATTAGACACTCCTCTAAACTCACAGTACTTAAAACCTATGTTTATCAACATCATCCACAAGTCATATTTATACAAGAGGCCTTTCCTAGTAATGCTCCACATGGGGAGGAGGCTCCTTTGCTCACAGGGTATGTCTCATATGTACACTATACCAGAAATGGCCTCATTACCTACATTCAATCATCCCTGCCTCACACGCTCGTTGGTTCCTCTGCGCAACCTGATATGACCTTTCAGCTCTTTGAGATTACCGTAGGAAATAGTACTCTTCGGTTGTGCAATGTCTACTCTGCTCCCGGTTTGATTAATTTACCAGCCCTTCCTATACCTACAGATAGTGGAATGATCTATATGGGGGATTTTAACGCAAGGCACCCTGCTCTTGGAGACGTATCTCCCACTCCCAACCGCGCTGGCAGGCCCCTGCTAGACCATATCCGCCGACATCGCCTAACACGTTGGGATACTGGTGGTGCCACACACACTCGTGGAGGTACTATAGATCACATTATCACTGCAGGTCTTGTGGCATCCAATGTCTTTTGCTCATCTATCCCTTCTCTCTTCTCTGACCATGTTGCTATTAGCCTAACATACTCCATCCTACAGGCTCAAACTTCCATCCCCCATCACCGTGCCCGCATCTCTATCCCTACTAAATACTGCCCCACATACATCTCGTATATTTCTCGCCTCCTTCCCACTTTTGATCTTCTTTCTCCTGACAGCCTATACGATTTACTGGTGAATTCTACACATGACTTCTACACGCACTATGTGCTCCGACCACACATTCAACGTCGCACTAAGACCCGTTCTTGGACACTGGATCAGCGTATTGCCCAAGCGGAAAGAATAGCAGTGGATGCTGGGCTTTCCTTTCAAAGGCAGCCCACGCCTGAACACCTGCACCATTATCAGCTGGCCAGGGATGACCTGGTTGCCCTTCAGAAATGCGTGTACACAGAGTCTTGGCAGAAATTTACATATAGTATGAACCATCAGACTAGCACGGGCACTATGTGGCATCTTATAAAAAAGGTTGTCAAGAAGAAATCCGCCTGCACTCTGCACCACAGTCCGCTTGAGTATGCACAAGATCTTATTACTACCTGGTCAGAGCAGTCACAAACTCGCAACCTTCCTGAGAATGTCCAAGAGGCACTGTCCTCCCACCGCAGCTCTCGTAACCTCCGCCTAATGGGTGCGTTACTACAGACAGATGAAGAAGATGACATCCCATTCACCGAGGACGAGCTACACGTGCTCTTGCTAGGGTTAAGAATTCTGCCCCTGGTGAGGATGGCCTCACTTATCAAGTCCTTCGTCTCCTTCAGAATGTTCCTAGTAACCCCCTACTACAGCTCTTCAATCTCTGCCTTCGCCTGGGGCATGTGCCTTCAGCCTGGACCAAAAGCACTATCATTCCTATACCGAAACCTAGCACCAACAAATTTAGGCCTATCTCTCTCACCACCTGTTTTAGCAAAGAGTTTGAACGCATCCTTCTTGCCCGACTGATGCACCGACTACTGGATAAGCTCTCCCCCAGTCTTTATGGTTTCCTTCCGCAACGGAGCACACACCACTGCCTAGTTGAACTCTACACACGTCTCTCCCCCACCAGTGTGGTTGCTTTCTTGGACCTCAAATCTGCCTTCGATATAGCCAACAGGGAAATTATCCTTGACCAACTGGTGAACTTTGGAGTTCGGGGGAACCTACTAAAATGGATTCGAGGTTACCTTTGTAATAGAACGTCACGTGTCTACTTCAAGGGGTCGTACAGTTCCTACGAACCATTCGAACTGGGCACCCCGCAGGGAGGTGTGCTAGGTCCCTTCTTATTCAATATCCTGATGCATCGTCTACTCTCCCTCCTTCCTATCATCCCCGGTACTACTATCACCTGCTATGCGGATGACATATGCATCCACTCCACCTCACCACATGACCTTCAGCGCATGCTCCGTGACTTCAACATGGCCGCTACCTCCTGTGGCCTCCTTTTCTCCCCAGAGAAAAGCAGGATTTTTACCTCACGCAATGCCAGAGCTCTGCCTGCATTCACTATGGGTGGTCATGACATCCCTCACTGCACACAGTATACATATCTGGGAGCACCAGTCCGAATCACCCCAGCTACACCTGCGCGTCAACGAATTCACCCCCCCCCCCCGTGAAAAGCCTTCTTGACCGTCTGGAGCCCCGCTTTGCACCTATCAAGTGGCTTGCCAACAATGCTGTAGGTATCTCCATCCCAGTGGCAAGGACTCTCTACATCCTACTGCTTCGGTCAATAGTTGACTATCTATCCCCTGCCTTGTGTCAACTTCCTAAACCAGCGCTCGAGCCACTTGAACAATTCCAGAATCGAGTCATGAGGTTTATCCTGGGGTGCTCTCTCTCTACCCGTGTTGTGAACATGCAGTTAGAACTCAACCTACCTCCTCTAGTAGAGAGGATTTATGCCATTGTGTCCTATTTCACTGTTAAGTGTCTCCACTACCCCAATCTTGCTCCACACTTCACTGATGTCATAAGTGCGTCACTGGGTCCGGACGCACCCAGACCCCCACTTCGAGCAGGCGGACATACCCTCATTAGGGTAGTGAGTGATATTCTCCGTGGCCTGGACATCGATGTGCCTGCGAAGGCGGAACCCCCTGATTTACCACCATGGCGTGTCCCCCTCCCCGCTGTCACATTTACACCAACCTCGAAAGCTGCCTATCCCCCCCTGCAGAAACAATTAGCTCTGGAGACTATTGCTGGTATATCTACGTCTGTGCCTATGGCACACCACGTCTACGTAGATGGTTATGTGCAAGCGGATGGAAGAGCAGCGTGTGACATCTTCTCACCAACCTTGGAGCCTCCTGTACCAGATGACTCATGGATCGGCCGCAGACTGCCCACCTCATCGAGCTCCACCTACTGTGAACTGAATGCAATCTTGGATGCTGTGACTCTCCTTATTCGACATCGTGTGAACGGGATAATTATTTGTGACTCCCAATCAGCCCTGCATGCCCTATCCTCGCCAAGACCTATCTGCAGCCGTGTTGTGAATGAAATCCTATGTCGACTTGCTGCTGCAAACGATGCTTCTCTTACCATACCGTTTGTATGGATACCCTCCCACATTGGACTACATGGCAACGACACGGTGGATCGTATCGCTAAGGCGGTCTGTATAGCAGATGGACATGTACGAGATGCCGAGCCCTCCCTCCGATGTCTACGAAACATCATCCACTCAGTTGGGTTTGGCATGACGATGCGACGCAGAAATGCAGAGAAGGCTAACAGTGTGTCCATACAACATCATGATCACTTTCTCCACAGTCGCTACAAGTATCGCAAACGCGGGTTAACTGTGCGAAAACACAATGTAATTAGTGCTCGACTCAGGATGGGGTATCGGCCCTTGTGGCATGTTGCCCACACTCTTGACATGCCACAGTACACCACCTGTAAACTATGCGACAGCACTAATGCTAACAACCTAGAACACTATTGTCTTCAGTGCCCCACAGTAAGAGATCTTCTACCAAGAGGTCAGACCTTGATAAAAATCTGCACAACCTTGACATAATACTTACCCGTTTTCCTCACTTCGGTGGTTATTGACTGTATTATTGATCAAGTCGAGGAACATTGCAGAAGGGTGAAGTCCTGGGTCGACTACACTTTTCTTCTGCTTCCACAGCTTGTTCAGCCTGGAGGGGGGGGGGGCGTCGTTGTGTGATATTGGTTACGTCCTCCTGTGATGTTACACAGCCCATTCTGACAAATATTATTGCTGCTCATATCCATTACCGTTTGTTTTCCATTAGAATGCTTATGCACTCACACTCAATTTTAAAATTGTTTAATGTATTTTTTTCTCCCACCTCTTTGCGCTCCTCTCATCGGCGACCTTCAGTGATACTGTTTACTGTATATGATCCTTACGTATGACTATGTACACTGCCGTTACGACTTTTGTTTATCAAATGTTCGTGCCTACTGTATTATTTACTGAGTCGAGGAGCACCGCAGGAGAATGAGGTCTTGAATCGACAGCTTTCCTCTACTTCCTCAGGTTATTCAACCTGGGGGGGAGGGGCGTCATGTCATGTCGAGTGCGTCCTCTCGTGATGTTACTCGACACATTCTGTCTAGATTTGTTGCTTCCCATAACCATTATTATATGTATTCCAATGTATGTTTACGTACTCGGACTATACCAAAAGAAGGAAAAGGGGAGGGGGGAGAGATTTTTTTTTTCTCTCTCTCTCTCTCTCTCTTACCTTTTGCGCCCCTCACATCGATGGCCTTAATGATATTGCGCACTATGTATGTAATTTAGGTCTGTCTATGCACACTACCATTATGTCCTATGTCTGTCAAATGTTCGTGATTGTACTGCGCTTGGTTGTGGGACTTATTGTCCTCACTGCTGTCATTTATTACTAAGACTATCACATTGTATTCAATGTTATATTGCTATTACAGATATGACATTATTGAGGCTCTGACTCATATGCATTGTACTACTATGGATTGTGTATCCATCTGATGCATTATATTAACATTTTGTACTTGTATATCCATGTACTGACTGACGCCTTGGCGTAATAAATTAATAAAATAAAATAAAATAATCTCTCTCTCTCTCTCTCTTCTCTCTCTCTTTCTCTTCTCTCTCTCTCTCTTCTCTCTCTTCTCTCTCTCTCTTCTCTCTCCTCTCTCTTCTCTCTCTTCTCTCTCTCTCTCTCTCTTCTCTCTCTCTCTCTCTCTCTCTCTCTCTCTCTCTCTCTTCTCTCTCTCTCTCTCTCTCTCTCTCTCTCTCTCTCTCTCTCTCTCTCTCTCTCTCTCTCTCTCTCTCTCTCTCTCTCTCTCTCTCTCCCCTGTATGACTTTTGTTGTGGTTTGATTTATGGACCAGCGGGTGGAAAGATCCCGGCCACTGTTTGGACGCACAAGTTATTGGGACTCGTTCCCGGTCCTCCCTCCTCCTCCTCCTCGCCGGGGAGAGGCGAGTCGGGACTTGGACCTGTACCAGGGGGAAGGGAAGCTTGTGTTGGTGGTGAGTGGTGGTGACTGGTGGTGGTGAGTGGTGGTGACTGGTGGTGGTGAGAATTGAGTAGTGAGTGGTGATGGTGGTGTTGGTGGTGATGGTGTTGGTAATGGCAGTTGTTGTGTTAGTGGTTATGGGTGGTGAGTAGTGGTGAGTGATATATGGTGAGTAGTGGTGAGTGATATGTGGTGAGTGGTGTTGGTTGTGGTGTTGGTGGTGGGGTTGGTTGTGGGGTTGGTGGTAAGGTTTGTGGCTGGGTTGGTGATGTGTGGTGGTAGGTGGTGGTTATCGTTGATGGTGGTTTTGGTGGTGGGGTTGGTGATAGAGTTGATGGTAGGGTTGATGGTAGGGCTGGTGTTGATGCTGGTGGTGGATGGTGGTGGTTGGTAGTGAGTGGTGGTAGTGGTGGTGTTGTTGGTATTGGTGATGGTAGTGAGTAGTGAGTAGTGCGTGGTGGTGGTAGTGATGACTGATATGTGGTATGTGGTGTTGGTGATGGTGTTCGTGCTGTTGGTGGCATTGGTAGTAATGTTGTTGGTGGTGTTGGTGGTAAGGTTGGTAGTATTAGTGGTGGTAGTGTTGGTGATGGTGTTATTGATGTTTTAATGATGTTGATGGGTTTGGTGGTAGCGGAGGTGGTGAGTAAATAATATTTTACTTATATCTTAATTTTGTTTTCTAAATTATTCACTTTTACGGTTATCACCACCGTCACCACCATAACCATTATTATCATAATCACCATAATCATCATAATCATTATTATCATTATTGTTATCATAATCATCATAACTATTATAATCATCATTATTATGATTATCAGCATTATCGTTATCATTATCAATATCATCATTATCGTCATTATTAGGTATGCTTTGAAAACGCATACCTGCGAAACTAGTCAGGAATAAACTCAGACTAAGATTCGTGTGTTTCCTACTCCCACTTACGTCAACCTGTCCGAATGTCTTTTTAATGCAATCAACTGACAGTGCACACATTCAAGTTCAAAAGCACAATACCTTTATCACTAGTGATACTGTATTGTATTGTATTGCATTTGATCATATTGTACTGTATTGCTATTGTATTGTAATTGTATTGCAATTGTGTTGCAATTGTATTGTGTTGCAATTGTATCGTATTGTATTGCAATTGTATTGTCTTATATTGCAATTGTATAGCTTTGCAATAGATCACATTTCATCAATGCTTTGGAAATAATTCAAAGCTGTATCACGCCACAACATTGCTTCCTAGAATATGAGCATTTCGAAAAGGTTAATTATCAAGAAGCACCAAAAGCACAATAACCTCTATCCTCAGATGCTTAAAAAGTATATATATGCGTAGTTTTGCGACAGCCCAGCGAATACCGTCTTGAACTCGTGAGCAGTTGGTTGCGAGTTCGAATCCCGTCAGGCGCTGGTTCTCGGAAAGCCCTGACTAGGCGGGGAGGCGACCTCCACGCCCCCAACACACACACACAAAAAAAGGGGGGGGGGGCTTCACTTAAATTTCCCTGATCGCATATATTTGATAAAGTTATAGCTAGGGTATTGATAGTTGTCGTCCTTCCTTCAATGTATATATATATATATATATATATATATATATATATATATATATATATATATGTATATGTATATATATATATATGTATATATATACGTATGTATGTATGTATGTATATATATATATATATATATATATATATATATATATTAAAAATATATTCTCTTATCGACCGACACACGCATACATATGTTCACGCATACACACACACACACACACACACACACACACACACACACACACACACACACACACACATATATATATATCAAGGACTACTATTACACAGGACGTGCGCACCCAGATCCCTGGGTCCGCTAGCGGAGGCCATTGCTTTCTTTGTAACCTAACATTTTATCTTGGACAAATATATCAAGACTAGAAACCTAACATTGTATATAGGACAAATATATCAACTATTGACTTGTTTAATGGAGTATAAGTTAATATACATTTATTGTGAAATAAGAAACTATCATTAAGGCACTGTTATGCTTTGAAATGCCAATTTTAGCCGGATTTAACAAGTATTATTGTATGAGGGTAGTGAACACCAGGGTTGGCGATTTTTTTTTTTTTTTTTTTTTTTAAAAAAAAAAATCGATTTTTTTTTTTTTTTTTTTTTTTTTTTTTTTTTTTTTTTTTTTTTTTTTTTTTTTTACTTAAATCAGATTTATTTGGTTTAAATAGATTTTTCTTATAGATTTTAAATATTGTGGGATTGCTATCTGATATGCGATCTGATTGCTAAAGGACATTTTTAGCATATCAATATAAGGAGCAGTGTTATATAGACTTGCCACAAGTATACAAGGAACGGTATAAGCCTACATGTATCACTGTGCAGCCCACAACAAATTTCAACAAGATTCTTGTTGAAACTTATTTTAGGTAAGCAGCTTCTCACTGAGTCAGTTGCTGCTTTGGAATCAATCAGGAAGGATCTCTTCTAGACTTGGCAGAGTGGTTCCTTCAGGCAGAAAAAATGATCCTGTCTGGAATTATTTTGAAAAACTACCAACAACTTCTGGTAAAAGGTACCGAGCTAAATGCAAAGACTGCAGCCAGGAAATACAGGGCATTGTGTCAAGATTAAAATCTCGCAGAGATAAATGCCAAGGTCAGCCACAGCATACAGAAGAAGAAATTGATGACCCAGGTAAATAATTATACTTATATTGTGTGCATTTCTCCCTTTTCATACGCAACTATATAAATTTGGTGAACAATGGAGAGCATGTGCAATAAAAATGTGAAGGCCTAAAGAGATGATACTTCAACTTCATTACTTCTAAATTTGGGTAATGACTATATCACTATAATATACTGAATCCACTCAACTTTGGGGCTTAGATGATTGTTATTCATTTCATTCAACAATGTGTAATATATTTCATAGGTTCCATTGGAATTCAGCCCACATGGGATTCAGCCCAAAGGGATTTAGCCTAACCTTACCCAACTAACCCATTATTTTTAGTGAATTTAAAAGTGGACTGAATCCTGTGTGGGCTGATTTCCAAGCCCACCTATTTCATATCCTGTTAATTATTTCCAAATAATTTAGTGGCTTGTGTGAATATGATCATTATCTAAAAAAATAAGTACTGTACTCAAAAGTAGCCTAAATCACACTGTATTCATTTATTCATTCATTTATAAATTATGGAATATGATAAAAAAAATTCTGTTTCCATTTTAGGATCTGTATCAACAGCTTCAATCCCTTCATCATCGGCTCCACTTGAATTATCTGCAAACCTGACTCCACCATTAAAAAGGTCACTATCAGACTCCTCCACAGGCGCCACTTCTACTAAATAATTTTCATCTAAAAGAAAGTCATCAACATCTCTGGACAGATTTATCATAAAAACTTCAGCCTCTTAAAAGGAAAATCTCGACAAAGAAGTTGCAAGAATGATATTTGCTACAAATTCACCATTTCGTCTTGTTCAGCATCCTCAGTTTCTCAAGATGGTTCAGAACCTGAGGCCAGGTTGTATTCCTCCATCCAGAAAATATATTGCTGATAAGTACTTGGATCTTGTGTATGAAAAGGAACATAAAAAGTGTGCAGATGACCTGAATAATGAAACTGTATGTCTTTCAATTGATGGGTGGTCTAACATCCATAATGAGCCCATAATGTGTCACTCTAACAACATCCACTGGTCAGAGTTATTTAGTTGACACAATAAACAGATCAGGGAAACCTCACCCTGCTGAATATCTTCTACAACTTGTACAAAATTCGATCAAGAAGGCTGAACAAGATTTTGGTTGTCACATTGGAAGTGTTGTGACAGACAATGCAGCAAATGTCACCAAGATGAGAAAAGTCTTGAAGGAATCGAGGGAACCTGAGCATACCGTCCTCACATACGACTTATACCGTTCCTTGTATACTTGTGGCAAGTCTATATTATATTGATATGCTAAAAATGTCCTTTAGCAATCAGATCGCATATCAGATAGCAATCCCATAATATTTAAAATCTATCAAAAAATCTATCTAAATCAAATAAATCTGATTTTAATAAAAATATATATATATATATATTTATATTACAAAAAAAAAAAAAAAAAATCGCCAACCCTGGTGTCCACTAACCTCGTACAATAACACCTGTTAAGTCCGGCTAAAATTGGCATTTCAAAGCATAAAAGTGCCTTAGAAATATTTTCTTATTTCACTATAAAAGTTCATATTAACTTATACTACATTGAATAAGTCAGTAGTTGATCTATTTCTCCTATATACAATGTCAGGTTTCTAGTTTTGATATATTTGTCCAATATAAAATGTTAGGTTGCAAAGATAGCAATGGCCTCCGCTAGCGGACCCAGGGATCTGGGTGCGCACGTCCTGTGTAATAGTAGTCCTTGATATTTATCTATTTATATATATATATATATATATATATATATATATATATATATATATCACAACTAACACCACAGTCGGACGAAAGAAAGAGTTGCGTAAGCGGAACTATATATTTCGATTGCTACCTGCAATCCTCTTCAGTAGTACAAAGTGACAGGGAGGAGGCTATCTTAAGTAGCAACCTCTTACAAAAGAAAGGGAACACGAGAAAATACAGAACATCACTGCCCCAGCCCTAGTTGACCTGAGGCTGACACGAGGTCGGGTCAGGGGGAGGGGGAGGAAGCTTGTTGACAACAAGCTTCCTCCCCCTCCCCCTGACCCGACCTCGTGTCAGCCTCAGGTCAACTAGGGCTGGGGCAGTGATGTTCTGTATTTTCTCGTGTTCCCTTTCTTTTGTAAGAGGTTGCTACTTAAGATAGCCTCCTCCCTGTCACTTTGTACTACTGAAGAGGATTGCAGGTAGCAATCGAAATATATAGTTCCGCTTACGCAACTCTTTCTTTCGTCCGACTGTGGTGTTAGTTGTGATTTATAAATGTGTTACTACATTTCTCACCTGTGATATATATGTATATATATACATGTATTTATATATATACAAATATATATATACATATATATGCATATATACATATACACACATATATATACATATATACCTAAGTAAGATGCTGTAATGATTATAATTTATCTTATATTATTTATTTTTTTTTTTTTTTATCATTTGTCTGTCTGATTTTTATTTATTATTAGTTATATGTCAATTTATTATTATTTACTACTTACCTGTTTGTTTATTATTTAACTATACCTATGCATTTATTTATGTATTTTATTTGTTATTTACATTATCATAGTTTTTATTTATTATTTTATTATTAATATGATTTTTTTTTTTTTCGCATCCGACCTAGATATGGATCAAAAGGTCTCCTGTCGGCATGCTCCGCCTTTGTAATCCTTTGTAATCCTTTATATACATATACATATATATACACAAATATACATATATATATATATATATTATATATATACATATATATATATTTATACAAATATATATATATATATACATAAATATATATATATATATAATATATATATATACATATATATACAAATATATATACATATATATATATATATATATATATTATATATACATATATATATATACAAATATATATCTATACATACATATATATATATACATATCCATATATTTTTGCTTGTAACCACGAGGAAATTAAAGATCGGAATACTGTTTCAATTTTCACCCATTTTCTTTATTGTTTTTATATATATTTTTGTTTCTTTGTAAGATAATCCTTACGTATTTACGTTGAGTGACCTATCCTGTTTTCTATACTATTGTATTTAAGTTATACTTTGTTGTGACACTATGTACTTTGAAAATGTCTTAATAGACGAAAACGTTCAGTATTCCGATCTTTAATTTCCTCGTGGTTACAAGCAAAAATCTTTATTCACGTGTTTTTTGTGATTACTGTTATATATACCATATATATATTATATATATATACACACACACACATATATATATATTATATATATATATATATATATATATATATGTATATAAATATATATTATATATATATTATACATACAAACATACATATACCAAGGCTTTTTCCCCCTTCAAGGGAGGTAGCCAAAAAGAAAAAGACATAAAATCATTCCCACACATTCCATCACTGAATACACTCCACACCCCTCCACCCTCCCTCTCATCTTAGCGCCTCCTGGATGACGGGTCATCCCTGCACCTTGTCCACTGCCCTGGGTCAGAAGCAGTGTCGCAAGACACACCACATCCACAGCAAGGCCGCTTTATTAAATCGGCGATCCCCCCTCTCCGTCCCCCCATGCATAAAAGGAGAAGACGGGGAGAAATCCCTTTGGGCTGCGTAAAACTTTGTCCACACATACTACCTCCCCCCCACCCCCCGCCCATTCCACCTCATGCATCACAACATCATCCATATACAACCATTCTCCATTCACCCCTGTCTTCTGTCCTCTCCCGTCCTTCCTCAACAGACATTCCCCTCTTACCCAAAGCCCCCTTCACCCCATCCATCCACCTCATCCTAGGACGTCCCCTCATGTTCACTCCCTCCACATCTGCCTTCCATACCTCTTTTACTAGTCTTTCTTCACTCGTTCTTTCCATGTGTCCAAACCATCCTAATATTCTTTCATCAACCCTATCTCCCAACTCCCTTTCCACCCCCGTTCTCCTCCTCACCTCCTCATTTCTTACTCTTATCTAGCCTAGTAACCCCCATCATACTTCTCAGACACCTCATCTCAAACACATTCAAACTCCTTCTCTCTTCTTCTCTTATGTTCCATGTTTCTGTCCCATACAGTGCTGTTGGCACAATCACTCCTTCATACAGTCTCCTCTTAGCATCCATTCCCAAATGTCTATTCCTCATTACACTCTTCAATCCACCAAGGCATTTACTCGCTTCTCTCAATCTACATTCTACCTCCACCTTCACTCCACCTTTTCCTGCCACATTTGCACCCAAGTATCTAAAACTATCCACTTCCTCCAGTCGCTCTCCCTTAATGCTCACTTCCAGTCTGCTGCCACTTTCACCCCTTGTACATCTCATCACCTTACTCTTACCCACATTTATCTTTAGCTTTCTTCTATAACATATTCTCCCAAACTCTGCCACCAACTTCCTCAATCCCTCCTCCAATCCTGCCACAAGCGCAGTGTCGTCCGCAATTAACAGCTGGCTCACCTCCCACTCATCTCCATTTTCTTTAACCATCTCCAATCCCTGACCCACTACCCTTGCATTTACCTCTCGCACCACCCCATCCATGTATAAGTTGAACAGCCAGGGCGACATAACGCATCCTTGACGAAGTCTCACCTTTACCTCGAACCACTCACTCTCTCCATTTATAATCCTGACACAAGCTCTACTACTCTCAAAAAAACTCTTGACAGCTCCCAGAACCTTTCCT
>NW_027467551.1:2500-5000 GCF_046742065.1 Oratosquilla oratoria
GAGGGGAAACAGGACAGATAAGGGAGGGGACTAGTAGGAAGAGGATGAAGGGGAGAAAGAGAGGGAGGAGGAGGAAGGGGAGGAGGAAGAGGAGGAGGAGGGAGTGGAAGATTGGGAGGAGAAATAGGGCAGATAAGGGAGGAAAATAGTAGGAAGAGGATGAAGGGGAGAAGGAGAGGGAAGAGAAAGGGGAGGAGGAATAGGAGGAGGGAGTGGAAGACTAGGAGGAGAAATAGGACAGATAAGGGAGGAGAATAGTAGGAAGAGGATGAAGGGGAGAAAGAGGGGGAGGAAGAGGAAGAGGGGGAGGAGGAGAAAGAGGGGGAGAAGGAGAAAGGGGAGGAGGAATAGGAGGAAAAAGGGAACAAGATAAGGAAGAAACGAAAAAAAAATTGAAGAAAAGAAGGCAATAGAAGAAAAGGGAAAAAGGAAAAAAGAAAAAAAGAAACGAGAGGAAAAGATAATCGAAGAAAAGAGGAGAGGAGAGGAGAGAGAGAGAGGAATGTGGGAGCAGGAAGTACAGGGAGACAGAGAGAGACGGGGAGCCTGCTGAAAAGAGAGGAGAAAAAGAAAAGAGAAGAAAAGAAAAAAAAAGAAAAGAAGAAGAAAAAAAATAGAAAAGAAAAAGAAAAAGAAAAAATGAAAAGAAAAGGCATAATTCCATTCCCACCCACCTACCTAGTTGTATTTTACTGGACGAGAGCTATGCTCGCAGTGCCCCGTTTTCGTATCACTCCGCATCCAGTTTGTTCTTAAAATATTGTATAGTTTTGACACTCGCTGTTTCCCCGTTTAGTTTGTTCCAGACATCAATCACTCTGTGTGGGAAGCTATTCTTTTTCAAATCTCTTCTGTAACTGTCCTTTTGCTTCTTCCGATAAAAATGAAGATCTCTAGTAGTAGTTCAGCATGAAAAACAATTAATGCTTCTACCAAAATTTGCCTTAAAATCCTTTTAGTATCAATATTTACTCAACAGAGGTGAGAAATATGGATTTGCAACTCTGAATTCCGGTCAGCCAAGGTGAGACCCCGGGCTTCTGTTCTTCCTCATCTTTCTTGTGCTCTTTGCCTTAGAATATGCTTGCTCAGGGGCCCCATTGGTTTCAACTGATGGGGTCATTTAAATGACTTCTCCAGTGGCTCTCGGCAGTGAAGGAGGCATCTTCGGCCTCGGTGGAATGGACTAGGTCGAAAAATTTATCCAAAAAACGGCACTAGTGAAGGACGAGGATGGCACAAGCTATATAAGAATTTATAGATATAAATTATTTAGCGTAAAAACTTTGGTGCAGCCTTTGCCCAAAGATTTAGCCAGTTTCCTGTTAGATAAGCACAACCAGAGCACAGTATGGAGACCAGTGGCAAAGGAAAGCCCCTCTCCAAGTGTTCCAATTGGGCTGGACAATCACCACCGAGTGCCTGAAAAGAAAGAAAGAAATGTTAGTGACATGGAATGCAATGAAGGAAACATGGAAAATAGAAAGAATGAAAAGAAAAACGACATGAAAGAGAGAAACACAGAAGATAAAGAAGAAAGTGAAAATGAAGAGACAGAAATGAAACAGGAAGAATGGAAGCCTCAGAAACCCGCAATGATGTCCCATAGTGACACAGACTCCCCGCAGGAAATGAAAGAGGAAAGTACAGAAAAGGAAGAGGAAAGTAAGAGGAAACAGTCAGGAAACAAGATGGACGAGTGCAGGACCCAAGAACCTGTGGTGACGTCCTACAGGGACGCTGTCGTGAGAGGACAAGCAAGGCAGGTCCAAACAGGGCTCCGTGCCACCCCGGAACACCACCCCCGGGTCGTAACGAAAGCCCCGCGTGCCATTCCGACTCCCAAAGACTGGCACCAGCGCCACAGGGAGTCGACGACATCATCCCCTCGCGAGAAGAGCCAACCTCACTCGCAGAAAGTGCCATCGGGTAAGGGAGCCCTAACATCCCTCTTGAACAAGGTGTCCCCTAGCAATTTTGAAAAAGTCTCTGGACAGATATGTGCTTTCATCGCCTAGAACCCGTCCTTCGCTGGGAAAGCTGCCGGCATAATTGTGGAATTCGCCTCAAGGCAAAAATTCCATGCCGGCACATATTCAAGGCTCTGCAAAAAGCTGGCAGAAGAACTAGAGAAGACCAGCGCAGAGGCCTTTAGGATCAGTTTAATCCAGCATTGCCAAACCCGATTCGAACAGCACGCGGAGGCCGGACCCACTCTGGAGTCCAAAGAGGATAATCAAAACTCCCTGACTCCATAGGAGCGTGCAGACCGTGAGCTCAAAATGCTCTTAAAGCGGGAAGATTACGTCGCCTTGTGCACGTTCGTGGCGAGCCTCTCGCTCGATGGAATAATCCAAGTGAGAAGGATAGCGCGATGCATTTAGTCTCTCTTGAAGAAAACGGACGAGACGTCCGTTGAGGCTATTTGCGCTTTGTTGCAGCACGCGGGGAAAAAGTTGGAGCAAACGTCCAAGCAGTCGCGAATTGGCACTCGAAGAGT
>NW_027467551.1:10000-12500 GCF_046742065.1 Oratosquilla oratoria
TTGTATTCCCCATGTGTAGAAATGGAAGCAATTGCTTGTCTGATTTCCTGTGATTTATAATGAAGTAAATACTCATTATTCTTTGTAGATGTTAATCAAAATACTAAAAATAAGCTCAGTATTGACGTTGATGTGCCTTTTTTTTCCACGGAACTGAACGCAAAGAAAACGAATATAAAAACGTTGGGATTTGGATCTCGTTGCGCAAATTTATTTAAAAATAATAGATTATCAAATAATAAATCGATAAACTAAAATGTGAGTAGAAAGGAAGAACATTATTTCAACTTTGTGTTGTCAAGTGTAGGCCTTATGGTCTCTTGCAGTCTACTTCATTTCTGGGCTAATTTCTCCCGTCCATACCCGTTACACACAACACCACCTGTTACACACACACAACACCCGTTACATATACATCCATAACCCCGTTACACTCACACATCAGCATCCGTTACGCAGGCTACATCAAGGACCATATACATGGTCAAACGGTTTATCAAACGAGTTTGACCGTGTGAATGTGGATATTTGTTTGTCAAACGTGTTTGACAAACCGGACTTGACCGTGTGACCGGGGTATTTGGTTGTCAAACATTTGACAAATCGTTTGTGAAACGGTGTTTGACCGTGTGAATGAGGTGCTTGTCAAATATATTTGACAAACAGTTTGTCTAACCGGGTTTGACCGTGTGACACCCTACGTGTTCGTCCTCCACCATGCAGGTTCTCCCGCAAGACCTGCGGGGGCTCTACGGGGGGGGGGGGGGACACGTACAGTAGGGCGAGGCCAACGTCATCCTGTCGGGGGTGGGTGGGGTGTGTGTGTGGACCCACCCACACCCACACCCACCCACTCGTCGGGCCCCGCGGGCTACCTACCTACCAGCAGTACAATACCCCTTGTGCGACGTCACGTGACCATCCAGGGCTTCGTCGTCGTCAAGGAGACGTTTGACGCCATCTTGCATGGTCCAAGGCAGGGGTGGGGAACCTTTTTGTGCACGAAGGCCACCTTACAATTCATCGTCCCACATAGAGGCCGCACTGAACAATTTTTTTTTTTTCTTCAATCATTTTATCCCTTTTTAGGGGAGTGACATCACTGAACACGGTTAGCTTTGCTTTCGTCTATGTGTGTGGTGTATATCATAAGCTTCATGTGTATAATGATTTCAGACTTAAAAAATATTCAAGGTCTTTTAAAAGAATAATATTTATATCAAAGGCCGCAGAAGGCCGCACTTGATGGCCCGGAAGGTGGGTCCAGCCAAGAAGCATTTTATTGTTTTTTTTTTTCACTTATTGTTATTGTTGACGTTTTATTAATTATTATTATTATTATCATTATTATCATTATTATTATTATTATTATTATTATTATTATTATTATTATTATTATTATTATTATTATTATTATTATTATTATTATTATTATTATTATTATTATTATTATCATCATCATTTGTCTCCGTCATCATTTATCATTAATATCATCATCGTCGTCTCCGTCATCATTTATCATTATTATCATCATTATTATTATCAATCATCATTGTTCTTGTCATTACTATTTTCATTAATTTAACTAATTATTATTATTGTTATTACTATTATAATCATTGTTCCCATTATAATTATTATTACCATTATTTCTTGTTTTACTTAGAATTCTTACGTTACTAAGGAAAAAGGGCGATTTTATCGAAAATAAAAGTAATTAGCATTCTTTCCGAGTGGACATTTATCCCCAAGCATAAAAATGCTGCGTTACCTCTGATCCGTAAGAATGATCGGCGAATGAACTAAAATGTCGACTTTTCTTTAAGGTGGATGGCAAGACGTAGAAAATGGGGACGACAGCCATAGTCGCAGGAATTATATTTATTTTCTTCTATTTCTTAGAATGTTTGACATATATTATTTCCCCTCCCCTGGAAAGATATGATTTAATTGTTTTTTTGTTATATTTTTGAATAAGGATGTTAAGTTTCCCTCTGGAATATTAATTTTTGTAGAGCATCCAGCGGGCGCACGACTCCGTGCAACAAGGGCGGATCTACATCACCGCCGGGCAAGTCAGCCTCAACGCGTCAGTCAACATAAGGCGACATGAGAGTGAAATGATGGAAGCCGTGTGTGCGCTTATCTAATCATATTTACCTAATTGTAGTGTACAGGAAAGAAACAACACTCGTGGGGTCCCGTCTCCCAATCTCCAATTAAATACATAGTCTTAAATTCATATATAGTTCCAAATATATCCTTGATTTCCAATTGTCGTATTTAGATTTGCATTCATACATTGTTTGTCTACCCTGTCCAAAGTAACTCTTCACTTTACCAGAGTAAACCTGAATGTAGCATAAAATAACTTAATATCGCCAAGACACTGTTTTCAGCTAAATAAGAAAAGAAAAATACAGTGGAAACCACATTACTCGATACGATCAAAAAATAATAATTTCTCAAGCGGGAATATGTTTAACAACCTAAAAGTCAT
>NW_027467551.1:20000-22500 GCF_046742065.1 Oratosquilla oratoria
TGAATATGTGTGTGCGTGTATATATATATATATGTGTGTGTGAGTGTGTGTGTATATATATATATATATATATATATATATATATATATATATATATATATATATATATGCGGAAAAACCGCCAAGGAAAAAGATAAACTGATGACCGAGCGTTTTTGTCTATTCAGACATCCTCAGGGTACATAGAAATGAAAAAGGACACAAGAATATATACACAGAGTATAAGGTCAGGAAGGGAACCGGGGAAGGTTGTGAGGCTTTATTGTCGACCTGACCCATTCGTGGCAGCGGACGTTTGGGCCACTACCTTTTTCATAATAAAATTGTCCAGCTTGTACATACCATGAATTAAATCTCAGTTATTGACAAATGTATCTTTGATCAGACTGGAATCTATTATATTTCTAGTCAAATATGACTTATTTAAAAAAAAAAAATTTAGCACCCTCCCAAATTATGTAATGAGTAAAGTCCCGTAGGCGAATAAGTAATGCATTAGAAATCTGGCCACTCTTGACGCTATACTGATGTTGTTTTAACCTTACATTTTATTCTTTTCCAGTCTGACCAATATAGCATTTGTCGCAATTTTTACATGGAATTGAATAGATGCATCCTTCTACCTTATAAGGAGAGTTTTTAATTAAAAGACTTCTAACTGTATTGAAGTTCTTGAATACCACTTGAATGTTGTACGAAAGAAATTAATTTCTAATGCGTTTGCTGTCGTTTTCAACAGAATATGCTTGAAAGAGAATCTCCTGCCACGCTTCACGAATATATATATATATATATATATAATATACATACATTAATATATATATATATATATTATATATATGTATTATATATATATTATATATATATTATATATATATATATGTATATATATATATTATATATATATATATACACAATGATGATAAAATCTTCATATGCTGTGTACAAATTAATTACTTAGTCGTGGGGTGTATTCGCGTGCCATTCTGCACGAGATACAATTTTTTTTTCTATCTAATCTTTTCCAAAGAGTTTTTCTTTCACGGAAAGTCAAATGTTAATATCAACCCAGCAACACAATATATAAATTATATTCTATATAACAATATTTTCATTTCCATATGTTATTATTAATTTTATAGACTTATCTATCTACTTACTGATATATATATATATATATATATATATATATATATATATACATACATATATATACATATATATATATATATTTATATATATTTATATGTTTATATATATATATATATATATATATATATATATATATATATATATATTGATTTAAACTATGACAAATGTAACTGAAGGCGGAGAAAATATACGAGAAATAATAGAAGAATTACTGCCTTAACGTTTCGACCCTTAGGGTCTTGATCACAAAGCATAACACAAAAGTATAACATGGACATTTTATACACATACACGTCACCTCACAGGGTGCCTGGGAAAGGTCGTCGTGCTCGGAACATTTGTCCGTTTGTTTTCATCCACTATCAATAAACTTGTAGCTCTTGCTAAGCATATAAAACCATCTCTATGGTTGATGTTATTATTAGTATTAATATAGGCTGCTTTTATTGTTTTTCTTAATTTCTTTGTTGAACCTTTATTTATTATAATTGTATTGTCCCAGTTCGGAAGGTAGTCATATGTATCTATGTGTCTTACTATAGAATTAGAAAGCCTGTGGGTTCTTACATCATTTTTGTGTTCATATAATCTTTTTTTCTAATCCACGACCTGTTTCCCCAAAATATGAGGATGGGCAATTTTTACAAGGTATTTTATAGACAATACTATTTCCATTCGTATGGTTATTATAATTACGCGTTACCAAATGTCCCACTTTGCTACCTGATGTTCTTGCTATCTTTATACCTGCTTTTAAGAGGACGTTGTCTAGAGTTGAATTAATGCTGGAATTTGGGACTGTGATATATCGTGTTTCTTTGTTGCAATTATTTTTATCTTTACTCTTCTTATTTATTTCCTTAGCTTTCTTTTTCAGTTTAAGTAGGAGACCTTTGGGATATTTTAATTTGCTGAAAGTTTTTGTAATGTGATCTAGTTCGTCTTCTAAGAATTCTTCACTACAGATGCGAAAAGCCCCGAGGAAGAAGTCAATTATTATACCTGTTTTAGTCCTAATATTGTGTCCTGAATAAAAATGTATATAATCTTCTTTATTAGTGGGTTTGCGGTATACCGAAAACTTTACATTGCTACTTAAACTAAAAAAGAAAGCTAAGGAAATAAATAAGAAGAGTAAGGATAAAAGGATATTTGCTCACGACCAGGACTTTGATGTTGCCAGACTGGGTAGAGAGACTCACACTGCGAGACCACAGGAGTGCCACCCTTTTATAAGCGGTGCCTGGCGCCTCTCACCCTCCCTGGGGGGGCACTCCGCCGGTCGCCAGTGACCTTGCAAGGGATTCCATATTCATTGTGTCGCTTTGCGTCGTATTCCGTCCTTCCG
>NW_027467551.1:30000-105000 GCF_046742065.1 Oratosquilla oratoria
CCAGGAGGAACGGCGGGGCGCCCCCAGGAGGAACGGCGGGGCGCCCCCAGGAGGAACGGCGGGGCGCCCCCAGGAGGATCGGCGGGGCGCCCCCAGGAGGAACGGCGGGGCGCTCCCAGGATGAGCGGCGGGGCGCCCCCAGGATGAAACGGCGGGGCGCCCCCAGGAGGAGCGGCGGGGCGCCCCCAGGAGGATCGGCGGGGCGCCCCCAGGAGGATCGGCGGGGCGCCCCCAGGAGGATCGGCGGGGCGCCCCCAGGAGGATCGGCGGGGCGCCCCCAGGAGGAACGGCGGGGCGCCCCCAGGAGGATCGGTGGGGCGCCCCCAGGAGGATCGGTGGGGCGCCCCCAGGAGGATCGGCGGGGCGCCCCCAGGAGGATCGGCGGGGCGCCCCCAGGAGGATCGGCGGGGCGCCCCCAGGAGGATCGGCGGGGCGCCCCCAGCAGGATCGGCGGGGCGCCCCCAGGAGGAACGGCGGGGCGCCCCCAGGAGGATCGGCGGGGCGCCCCCAGGAGGAACGGCGGGGCGCCCCCAGCAGGATGAGCGGCGGGGCGCCCCCAGCAGGATGAGCGGCGGGGCGCCCCCAGCAGGAGGAGCGGCGGGGCGCCCCCAGCAGGATGAGCGGCGGGGCGCCCCCAGCAGGATGAGCGGCGGGGCGCCCCCAGCAGGAGCAGGAGCGGCGGGGCGCCCCCAGCAGGAGCAGGAGCGGCGGGGCGCCCCCAGCAGGAGCAGGAGCGGCGGGGCGCCCCCAGCAGGAGCAGGAGCGGCGGGGCGCCCCCAGCAGGAGCAGGAGCGGCGGGGCGCCCCCATCAGGAGCAGGAGCGGCGGGGCGCCCCCAGCAGGAGCAGGAGCGGCGGGGCGCCCCCAGCAGGAGCAGGAGCGGCGGGGCGCCCCCAGCAGGAGCAGGAGCGGCGGGGCGCCCCCAGCAGGAGCAGGAGCGGCGGGGCGCCCCCAGCAGGAGCAGGAGCGGCGGGGCGCCCCCAGCAGGAGCGGCGGGGCGCCCCCAGCAGGAGCGGCGGGGCGCCCCCAGCAGGAGCAGGAGCGGCGGGGCGCCCCCAGCAGGAGCAGGAGCGGCGGGGCGCCCCCAGCAGGAGCAGGAGCGGCGGGGCGCCCCCAGCAGGAGCAGGAGCGGCGCCCCCAGCAGGAGCAGGAGCGGCGGGGCGCCCCCAGCAGGAGCAGGAGCGGCGGGGCGCCCCCAGCAGGAGGAGCGGCCGGGCGCCCCCAGCAGGAGGAGCAGCGGGGCGCCACCAGCAGGAGCGGCGGGGCGACCCCAGGAGGAGCGGCGGGGTGCCCCCAGAGGAGCCATCCCATGAATTCAAGGGGACCCATGGCCTGTCGTTACAAATTATACATTTCGATAAAATGTAGTCTACGCTTCTTCGCCGTTTCGTCTCTTGGCATCGTATTGATAGTCGATATTGTATGGCCAGTCAGCCTTTCGAAAGTGTCCCCTAAACACCGTCACCACTGAGGTCATTTCAGAATCATTTTGAAAGAGAAATGCATCTGAAAGTTCCTGTGATCAGACTTTGCACCGTTTTTAACGAAATTATTATATCATGAGAAGTAATGCCGCATGAACGCCTCTCAATCCTCATCGGATATCATATCGTCCGAACACTCCAATTTGTCAAACATATCGTCACTGTATTCGAATTGTTTATCGTTCTCTAGAGTTGATTTGAAGGCGATCATCTTCCTTTGGAACTCGTGTATAGACGTTTTCATCTGGTCTTGGTATCAGCGTACAACCCAGGGAACGTTTTACTGTGCTCGTCCCTTAGTCTAGCTGCCAACACCTTTTCTTCTTGGAACGTCTTCTTCGTTATACCCTTGGTAGCCATTAGCCATTTCCATAGGTGCTTCTGTCTACGCCTCTGTCTACGCTTCTTCGCCGTTTCGTCTTTTGGTATCGGCCTCGTCGTTATGGCTTCGCCATGGGCGCTTGGACTGCTTCGCGAGAGGGCGCTTTACGCCCTGCCCTTCGCTCGCGGCCATTCAATTGTCTTCGTTGCCGTGACGTCAGCGTTCTCGGCCAATCAGTCGTCTGCGTTGCCGTGACGTCACCACTCTCGGCCAATCAGTCATCTCCGTTGCCGTGACGTCACCACTCTCGGCCAATCAGTCATCTCCGTTGCCGTGACGTCACCACTCTCGGCCAATCAGTTGTCCCCGTTGCCGTGATGTCACCTTGTATCGGTAGTCGGTATTGTACAGCCAATCACCCTTACGAAAGTGTCCCCCAAACACCGTCACCATTGAGGTCATTTCAGAATAATTTTGAAAACGTTATATATGTATATATATATATATATATATATATATATATGTGTGTGTGTGTGTATGTATATACACATATATAATTAAACTAACCAGTCCCTCCGTCCTAATGGGTACTTTTTTTTTTCTCTCTCTAATTGCAGCCAAGCTACTATATGAATCCAATCAACACATCCAACGCTGCCGCATGAACAACCTCTTTTATGCAACGCACCAATCAACACATAAAACGTCACTCCTAAGCTCCTCCCCTTTCACGTGACGTCATCAGGCCAACGACCTAGCCACGCCCACCGGAAACAGCAAATGACGTCATCAGCAGCAGCACTGATGACACAACGCACCAATCAACACATAAAACGTCACTTCTAAGCTCCACCCCTTACACGTGACGTCATCAGGCCAACGACCTAGCCACGCCCACAGGAAACAGCAAATGACGTCATCAGGGTCAATGACCGACGCAGCAGCAGCACTGATTGTGGCAAATTTGTCTAAAAGACATCTCAAATTCGACCCTTACATACGTCAAACCAATCAACACATCCAACGGTGACGCATGTACCTCTTTTATACAACGAACCAATCAACACATAAAACGTCACTCCTAAGCTCCACCCCTTACACGTGACATCATCTGGCCAATGACCTAGTCACGCCCACCGGAAACCGCATAATATGACGTCACCAGGGTCACATTGACCCGCTAACATCTAGTAATGATAATAACTATCCTCCATCTATCTATGCGCCAAATTCCACGTTTACATGCGTCAAACCAATCAACACATCCAACGGGGCCCAACCTCTTTTATACAACGAACCAAAATCGACGGCATTTTGCCTAGTGTGAAGATGGAAATCGACGGCATTTTTGCCTAGTGTGTACATGAAAATCGACGATAATTTTGCTTAGTGTGTAGATGGAAATCGACGGCATTTTTGCCTGGTGTGAAGGAGGAAATCGACGGTATTTTTGCCTAGTGTGAAGATGAAAATCGACGGCCTTTTGCCCTGTGTGAAGGAGAAAATCAATGGCATTTTTGCCTAGTGTGAAGATAGTGATCAACGGTATTTTTGCCAAGTGTGTAGAGGGAAATCGACGGTATTTTTGCCCTGTGTGAAGGAGGAAATCGACGGCATTTTTGCCCTGTGTGAAGATGGAAATCGACGGTATTTTGGCCTAGTGTGAAGATGGAAATCGACGGTGTTTTTGCCTAGTTTGAAGATGGAAATCGACGGTGTTTTTGCCTAGTTTGAAGATGGAAATCGACGGTGTTTTTTGCCTGGTTTAAGATGACGTGAAAGGGAAATCAAGATATTGTCATGGTATAAGGGAACGAAATTTTCAGGTCAGCACGTGGCCTTACGTAACACTGAACGAAATATTCTGAGAAAGCCGCGTAGAGAAAAATGTTTTACGAATATAGAAACATTCTGAGAAAATCCTTAAATACATGTAGAGATAAACGTTTTAAAAATATAGAAGAGTCGATGAATTTTGACAATTGTGTTGAACGAAACATTTTGAGAATTTTTTCAAACACGTGGAGAGAAAGATGTTTTAAAAATATAGAAAATATGATGGATTTTGATACGACATGACGTCATAACGTCGGCATCAGAGCGCGGGAAGATTTTTCGGTCCTTGTATACATAAGGTCATCGCGAATAAAACAAAACAAAAAACGATTTTTCTGCCAAATGTGACATAGAAAACCAAAATCGACGGCTATTTGCCTAGTGGGAAGATGGAAATCGAAGGCATTTTTGCCTAGTGTGTACATGAAAATCGACGGTAATTTTGCTTAGTGTGTAGATGCAAATCGATAGCATTTTTGCCAAGTGTGGAGGAAATCGACGGTATTTTTGCCTAGTGTGAAGATGAAAATCTACGGCCTTTTGCCCTGTGTGAAGGAGAAAATCGACGGCATTTTTGCTTAGTGTGAAGATGGAAATCGACGGCAGTTTTGCCTAGTGTGAACTTGAAAATCAATTGTATTTTTGCCTAGTGTGTAGATGGAAATAGACGGCATTTTTGCCCTATGTGAAGGAAAATATCGACGCCATTGTTGTCTAGTGTGAAGATGGAAATCGACGGCAGTTTTGCCTAGTGTAAAGATGGAAATCGACTGTATTTTTGCCCTGTGTGAAGGAGGAAATCGACGGCATTTTTGCCTTGTGTGAAGATGGAAATCGACGGTATTTTGGCCTAGTGTGAAGATGAAAATCGACGGTGTTTCAGCCTAGTTTGAAGATGGAAATCGACGGTGTTTTTGCCTAGTTTAAGACGACGTGAAAGGGAAATCAAGATGTTGTTATGGTATCAGGGAGCGAAATTTTCAGGTCAGTACGCGGCCTTACGTAACACTGAACGAAACATTCCGAGAAAGCCGTGTAGAGAAAAAATGTTCTAAGAATATAGAAAAGACGATGAATTTTGACAATTGTGTTCTTATTAAAACTGAGCGAAACATTCTGAGAAAATCCTTAGATAGAAACGTTTTAAAAATATAGAAAAGACGATGAATTTTGACAATTGTGTTGAACGAAACATTCTGAGAAATTTTTTAAACACGAGAAGAGAAAGATGTTTTAAAAATTAAAAAAAAAATGTGATGGATTTTGATGCGACGTGACGTCATAACGTCGGCATCAGAGCGCGGGAAGTTTTTCGGTCCTTGTATATGGTCATCGCGCGTAGGTAACCTTTTCCTTGACTTTTGGCGATGAAGACATATTTCTGTATTTTGAGGACCAAAAACTCGATGGAGATAATCAGGAAACTTTATATATATATATATATATACATTTATATATATATATATATAAAATAGCGTTTTTTTTATCGACGTCACGAAAGTAATGACGGCAATGAAGCGCGGTGCATTGTGGGATTGACGTCTTTTCCAATGTGAGAATCTAAAAATTAGTGGGAGGGGGTTTTGTCATCTATGCATGAGCACAGTTGTATGATTAAGCAGTTGTTACACATAGATTATATTTTTGACAACAACATATTTCCACCAAAATGTAAACATTTGTTGTCCAAACTCACCCTTTTTGGCGCATTCCGTGTACTGCAAAGTATCTACATTAAATACAATGTCTTCATTTGATTCCTTCTTCCTTAAAGAACCTAATATTGCAAATTAATCGACAAAAGTAATTATAAAAATACGAAGTATCAAGATGATATAATGTTAATCATCAAAATTCGCAAACACAATAGCAAATGTACTCGTACCTCCAACCTCCATTTGAATAACGACAATATGACTTTCGTTGCAGACATCTAGACGTCTCTAAGGACATATTCAACAGCATATGACGGAAATATGATTTGGTGTTTGGAAATTTGAAAAAAAAAATTTTTAACCATATATCAAAATCCCACGAATCAAAATGCCATAGTCAATATTATCACATTGTTCATAATCCCACACATAATATTCCAGGATGTTGATAGTATATTTATGTTAAAGTATAATTTCATTTGATAAATTCATTAATGAATATAGGCCTAGGTTAATTGGTTTGGGATTCTTACCAATGGGATTATGACCTTATGGGACTCTGTCATAGATTCGACACAGGCAAGGTCATCATATCAAGACAACAGGTCAGGACTCGCAGTAATGGATTTAAACTGGACAAATTTAGATTAAGTTGTTTTAAGAAACGGTTAGACAACTTTATGCACGGGGATGACAGGTGGTAATGGACATGGAACTGCCTAGTGTAGGCCACATGGTTTCTTGCAATCTCCTTCGTTCTTATGTTCTTATCCCACTGGGCGCCGACGACCGGTGAGTGCTCGTTCGAGTCAAAAACGACTTCGGTTACAAAATTCAAATTTTCAAATAATATTTCCGTTACATCTAACAGAGATGAAGGATGAACCTAGAGATTGTGTAAACCTAGATATGGATGTTAGACATACTGTTGAATTGTTCTTAGGGATGTCTAGGTTTCTGTAATAAGCGAAGTCATATTCTAGTTATATTCAAATGTTGAAGGTTGGAGGTGGGAGGATGTCGGAGGAGAAATAGCCCAGTGTGATTGATAACCCTCATGGAGGTCAGCAGCCAGTCGGCCATATTGGATTTGCAGGTCTGCACCTAGATGCTACGCAAGTTTGACGACAATTATTAAAAGATAAAACTATTTGTAACGAAAACTCCCTTAACGATATAAAAAAAAAAAAAAAAAAAAAAAAAAAATAATAATAATAATAATAATAACATATATTTTGGGATCCAGTGAATTCACTGAACAATTCATCGAAACACTCAATTCATCGATATACACAATTCATCGAAAAATAGAAATATTCTAATTTGAAATATATCAGGGGCGCCCACAGACTTTCTTGTGGTGGACGCACAAGGTATAAAGGCCTGTCTACACGAGCGGGCCTGATCGGCGGGTTTGCCCGTTAACGGGCAAATTCTCGCGGGCCTGCCCGTGAATGTTGTCCACACGACCGAAGTGATGAACAGCTGGGCCTGCCCGACGATGTTGCCAGTAGCGGGTGGAGTGCTGTACGAGAACCATGGTGCCTAGCATTGTCGGTGGCTCACTAGAGTTATCCTGGGCTGCCATCGTTAAATGTTCACTGTGCTACTATGCCGTGGAATGTGGGATGAAGGCCCGCTGTGGGTTCACGATATTATCTTGCGTCTGGCAGGGTAGAAACTCCAGCTACCGGGCACCAGCTCAGTGATTTCGCTCGGCGGCCTTTCGGGCAATTTGATCGTTTGCCCGTCAAATATGCCCGTTAACGGGCAAGCCCGCCGATCAGGCCCGCTCGTGTAGACAGGCCTTAAAGGGCTAAAGGGAGACAACCAAGCGAAGCTTATCCACCTGAGGGGTTGGGAAATGTTTTGAGTTTTTGCCACTTTTTGGTTGCCTTTTTGACATACCTAGGTCCATTAATTTTAGAAGTGAATTACAGCCTTTTATTGAGGGGAAAACTAATGTAATTGTGTATCTTTCATTAAACATAAGTACCGGTGTATAGTAGTCTATTGCCCTGACTTGAATATGCAATGAATGGTTCAATGAGTTATAAAACAGTTTATTTTATATATTTATCAACTACATACAGTAATTGTTTATGACAATATTATGCATATATAGTAGTTGTAATAATAATGCCAATAGAATGTAGATATCATATGGATAGTACAAAAATTATATTCTATTATTTCATGTATTATGTATCCGATATTCATTAAATTCTTCACCAAAATCTACTCTGGCTTACTTTTAACACAGCATGACTTCGTAAATTTACATTATATTTGTCAGTGGGAATGTGTTTTTTTTTATTTCATATTAAACCACATAAATTCAAACACAATGACACAAACCATCTTTATTGAAATGCTAATGCAATACGTCTATGTCCACTACTATCAAAGCTGTGTAAGACATTCTCATAGTTAATAGCAACATCTAAAGCGCTTAGTCTATCAGAAGCCATAGTGGATCTTAGGTATGACTTAAGCCATTTAAGTGTGCTAAAACTGCGCTCAGCAGATGCAGTGCTGACAGGCATGGTTAAGAGAACTGTAAAAATATTGTTCAGGTTTGGATAGAGGTATCTTGTACTTTGAATACATTCTTCTAATTTCAAAGGACCACCATCCTTATGTCTCCACTTCCACCTTTCCACTTCAGCATCCAAATCAAGAAGTCTAATGAATGGAGAATATGACTCTTTTATTACTGCTATGTCTTCTTCTGAGAGACTCGCAAGATTCTGTGGCAAAAGCATTTCTGCTCTAACCCTGTTAGTAGATCCACAGATACGTTCATTGAGTTGTACAATAAGGTGATCCAAAAAAGGGT
This sequence comes from Oratosquilla oratoria, assembly GCF_046742065.1. NCBI lineage: Eukaryota > Metazoa > Arthropoda > Malacostraca > Stomatopoda > Squillidae > Oratosquilla > Oratosquilla oratoria. The sequence continues at coordinate 38,136 of NW_027467551.1, forward strand.
TGTGAAGGTTTCTCTCAAAGAATTCTGCACTTGTAGTGGATGGGGCATTTTCTCTGTTTTTCTGACGACAAATAGACCGAGGGTGCTTCTCATCAACCTGTAAATCTGCTGCCAACTGTGTTGCTTTCCTGTACAGATGCTCAAAAGATGATCCATCAGACCGTTTTGATTTCAGCATTTCCACCAACTCTTTGCATTCTTGTGTAGCTTTAATCAAGTTATTAGTCTTACTTTGTGGAGCCATGGAAATAGGTTTTGTCAAATTTAGGTAGTGGTGGACAATTACAGTGTGGTAAGAAACTGGAATCAAGTATATGCCCCTGCCTTTGCTGCGGTACTTGGGTCTGTGTCATTTTCGCTAGCCTCAGTTGTGGAAGTGTTTATTTCATTTTCATTTTGATGGGTAGTGGCAACATTAGCATTTCCTAAAGTTGAAGTGTCTTCTAACAGAACTGCTTTTTGATGATGAACTGCAGGTGATGATGTGGCTGCTTCAGCATTTGAATGTCTAAATATGTCTAATCTTCGATTGATGTAAGCAATGCCCAGTTTCTTACAGTTTGCGCTTAAGGCCTTCCTTTCTTTTGAATGCACCACTTTCACTTTTAGACATCTTTTCAGTTTTTGACACACTGAATCTGTGAAAGAAAATATAAGCATGCTAAATTAGGTCTATTTATTTAGATAACTTAGGTATTAACTTCTTTTCTAAGCCCCTCAGTATTGTCAACCATGCATATATACGGACTGGTCTGCGATACACAGGTGTTAAAAATTTCTTTATTGTCTTTTTATTTTGGAATTTGGCATCTAACCCTTTCCAGAAAACTGAACAATGTTGGTAAAGACAAGTTAGATTAGCTAACCTTTGTATATGCTAAAATTATATATATATATATAGTAAGATAAAAATATAAAAAATGCTAATCATTTCCCTTCCCCCTATTGTAGTGCATGTTTTCAGCGTGTTGGATAGGGCTAATTATTATCAATGAATGAATTAATGGGAGCAAACACCAAGGGGCGCTAGCCTCGCCCACCCTTTGGAGCCAAACGTGGCAGTCCTCCCGAGCAAGTCTCTATGCAAGTTCCTTTTCCATACCAAGCAACTCTCGACATGATGATGCATCAACTTGCCCCAGGCATGAACCTTGTGGGCGCCCCCTTGGCCGTCTCCACTCAGGATTGTCTCTTACAGTAATTATCATGGTAGTAAATAAAAAATATATCCTTATAAATGTATGTGTTCATAAGTTCATAACTTACAATTATTCAGAACTTGTTCAGTTATGAAAAAATAAAGTAACAACAATTACTCAGTACCTAACAAATGTAACTTCGTTAGTAACTGAATAACTAAACTGTGTCCACCTTTTTAATTCACTTTGCAAAGGCTAATATTGCCCTTTAAACAATTAAACTTATAAGTAAACATAGAACGAGGTAAGTAAAAAAACAAATTGCTTGGGAACAAAATACAACATTGACCAGTAAAAACTGTGAATTTCGCAGTAGTGTTGGGGGTAATGCTAGCTAGACTGGCTGGAGGGTAAATGTTTACTTTTTCCCCGTCTCACAATTTTTAACAGTAATATTTTTTCCGAGTAGACTTAGGCGCGTTTAGAACGAGCCCGAAAACCATTTCTGCCACATCAAACATACAAATGTTAATATCTTAATTATAGTATTAAGCACAATGACACGTGCATACATTTCACTCGGTGTTCAGACACACAAGCGGAAATCCTGTCGCTGAACAACTCTGCAACTCTACCAGTCTCTATGACACATGTAACCGACAACAATGCATATGTCCACCGAAACCACACAATGTCACATTTTTCGTTTGCGTTTTCTTCTGTTTATGATTTATATACTACATAGATCCACATGTATTCTAGTGCATACATAATTTTAACACTGATGCTTTACCACGTTTCTAATGTATGTAAAACATCTACATTTTTCATTGAAAGTTGAGGGTTTTAGAAGAGAAAAATGTTTGAATAGTGGACCTTGTATGCTTGTAATGTCAAACTGGATGCACGTGCGTCCGCCTGCGGGCGCCCCTGAAATATATAACTAGGTTGTGTTTTCATTCTTGATTTAGCATACTTTTACCTTTGATAATGAAATAATTACTTTCATAACCTTTTTTAGGATGAAGAAATTCTTTTCGTAGTATTTATCAAGAATAGTTAAAAGTCTTTAACGACAGAACCATTGAAAATGACAAATTAGTTTAAACTAGACTTAGAACTATAAATTGTTTTTTTTTTTTAATGATAAAGCTAGGTTATGGGCCATTGCCCGCAAATAATCAACGACGTTGCTGTATGAAGGTTATCTTTCTAGTGTTTTTTTTTTTTTCTTTTCCTTTTTATCCGTTCAGAGGAGTCACGATATTTCTTTCTTTGCAGTTGTAACGTAATATTAGATATTACGTCATATGTGTAATTATGTTATAGAATTGTGTTCCTTTGTATTACATAACTATGTTCATATTTCTTGTCTATGTATGTATTGTAACAATGTTAAGCAGTAACGCCCGTCCACTATATGTAATCTTGTCTACGTGCTGAGAGAGGTGCGCACTCTTGTAGAACAAACAGACAAGCGAAATCCTGAATAGTTCGGAGCGCACAGATTTGACAGTTACTAAATAAATAGATTGTTCAAGCGAGTCGAGGGTCCTAAAACTACCCATGTTGACGTGTTAACTTACCCTCCTCCCCCCCCTTTCACTCACCCGCACCCTTAACCGGAAGTATCCGGCTTCCGGTCCAATGGTATATAAGCGGTGGTAACCGCTGACTCGTCGTCATATTCCCACATATTGATCTCTTGATAAAAACTAGAAGGTTTAGATTCATGAGACGATTGGTGTGAAGTGATCACCCTTTTTGCCTACATTACGTGTCTGATATACATTGCATTACTTCACTTATATTTGTACTTATTACTTATTCTGATGCATGTTCCTGATCTCTTTGTACTTAGATAGTACCATATTGCATACTTATCTTGTGTTTCTTATTTGAACGATAATTTCCATAATCGTGTGTAACGGTCCCATTGACCCTACTGCCCATTCTCTTTTGTGTTGATTGCCTGTAAATATTTTCCAATTAATAATTTCGTTTACTAGTTTTATCGCTAGTTTAATATTCCTTTCCTGGAATCTTCTTTGTTACCTTTACTTCTAGTCTTACGAATTATCTAGGCCCTGACCAGATAGTTCAGTCCTACAGTGGCTTCTAGAAGTGCGCTGGTTCTTAAGCACTTAGACGTTATACGTAACGTCTCTTCACATACCAGCGCCCGTAACAAAGTGGCGACCCTTGCCAAGGATATTGGATCAGGTATTTAACACATTCTTATAGAGATGGATGATATAGTTCAAGAATTCGTTCAAAATCCCAAGGTAAGTTTCTTAAAGAAACAAACTAAAGACACTTTGATAGAAATAGGCAAGCACTTTGGAGTAGACATTGATACAAGTTTGCGAAAGAAAAAAATACTTCAGGAACTCGTTGAAAATCTGATCGAAGATGAGATCTTATCTCCAGAAGAGATTACAGCTATACAAATTCCTTCAAATAGGTTAGAAATAGAGGCACGACTAACCGAACTTAAGATTAAGGAGATTGAATTAAAGGTCAGGAGAGTAGAAATTGAGGAGGAAGCTAAACTGAAACAAATGCAAATTGAGGCAGAATTTAGAGCTAGAGAAGAGGAAGCTAAAGCGAAACAAGTAGCTAAAGAGGAGGAAACTAAACTGAAACAAATGCAAATTGAGGCAGAATTTAGAGCTAGAGAAGAGGAAGCTAAAGCGAAACAAGTAGCTAAAGAGGAGGAAACTAAACTGCAACAAATGCAAATTGAGGCAGAATTTAGAGCTAGAGAAGAGGAAGCTAAAGTGAAACAAATAGAAAGAGAGAACGAAACTAAAGTAAAATTGGCAGAGTTAGAATTAAAGAAGGCAGAAGTAGAAGCTAGGATTGTTGATAGACAACCCGTAGTTCAGGAAGGTCATATAGATATTTCCAAGTATGTAAAACTTTTACCCATATTTTCAGAAGGAGAGCCAGAAATTTTCTTTCTTCAGTGGGAAAAATTGGCGCAACAGTTACAAATCCCTAAAGAAAATTGGCCATTAATCATTCAAACACAATTTAAGGGTAAGGCTCAGCAAATTTATACTTCTCTTTCAGAAGCAGAAAGCGAGTATGATAATATGAAAGCTTGTATTTTAAAAGCTTATGAACTAATACCAGAGGCCTATAGACAGAAATTCCGTAATTATAGGAAGACACCTCAGTTAACATACGTAGAATATGCGGCCCAACAAGAGAGGTTATTCAATAGGTGGTGTTTGGCTAGTGAAACGGACACCTTAGATAGACTTAAACAGTTGATTTTATTGGAGCAGTTTAAGAATACCTTAGAGACAGATCTTAGGATTTTTATAGATGATCATGTTCCCGAAACTTTAACTAAAGCTGCTGTATTGGCTGATGAGTTCACACTAAATCATAAACCTAAGTCAAAACAAATGGAATCCCAAAAGTCAAAGTCATATATTCCAGATTCAACAAAATACTCTGATCCTTGGTCCCCAAAGAAACGCTTTGAAAATCAGTCTAGCCCATCACATTTCAGTTACAGGTCTGATTTCAATCAATATCCTCCAAACCAACCTTGGCAAAGAATGGAAAGGTTTAAGACTAATCCCCCTGTAACTTGTTCATATTGTAAACAGGTTGGCCATCACATTTCTAATTGCAGAAAGAGACTGACACCCTCATTCTCCAATAAGACACCAACTCTTGTAAGTAATATAAAATCAGACGATTCAAAATCCTCTATTCAGGATACACTACCAAAGAAGCCGGTATTGTCAAGTAATGTAGAACCCCCCTCATCAGATCATGATCCTTGTTTCAAACCATTTGTATCTTCAGGAACTATATCTCATAGTAGTAGTTCACAACAATATCCTATTTCCATACTCCGAGACACAGGAGCAAAGCAAAGTCTGATTTTAAATTCTGTCTTGCAGAATCTGGGTGAGTCATATACAGGTTATGATATATTGATAGAAGGAGTTGGAGGAATTATAAAATGTCCATTACATAATGTTTTCTTGCGGTCTGATTTAACAACCGGAATGGTTAAAGTAGCAGTAGTAGACTCTCTTCCCATAGTAGGAATATCCTTATTGTTGGCCAATGACATCGCTGGAAGCAAAGTCATTTCTCCCTTAATAACAAATAACCCTAAGACCTCAGTAGAACCTTCAGATAACTTACAGTTGTTTCCCGCTTGTGCTGTAACCAGATCTCAGTACAAGAAATCTGAAGAGGAGACCTATAATTTAGAATCCCTATTCTCCCAAACTGACCCATCTTCTTCTTCACCAGTTTCTCTATCTAGAGCAGAATTAATCAAAGAACAGAAGTCAGATCCTTCTCTTAAAAATTTGTACGAGATTGTTTCATCTCCAGAAGAAGTTGAAAATATGTCACGAGGTTTCTATATAGAAAACGGAGTCCTAATGCGAAAATGGAGAGCATCCACCGCAACCGCTGACCAGCCATGGCAAGTAAGGAATCAAATAGTCCTCCCTCTTGGTTTCAGGAATAATGTTCTAAGATTGGCTCATGATACTCCCTTAGCAGGTCACTTAGGGGTAAGAAAGACCTTGTTCAACATAACCCAACATTTCCATTGGCCCACGGTTGTCAAAGATGTTGCCCAATATTGTAAAACATGTCATACATGTCAACTTGTAGGTAAGCCCAACCAGAAAATTGTAGAAGCTCCACTCCATCCCATTCCTGTAATGGAAGAGCCATTTAAAAAAGTTCTTATTGACTGTGTAGGACCTTTACCTCCTTCAAGTAAAGGAAATCAGTACATTCTCACAATCATGTGTATGAGCACTCGTTTTCCAGAAGCCATTCCTTTGAAAAATATTAAAGCTCAAAACATAATCAGAGAAATGTTGAAATATTTCACTATGGTAGGATTTCCCAAGAACATTCAAAGTGATCAAGGAAGTAATTTTCTTTCCAACAAGTTTAGAGAAACTCTTGTAACACTAGGTATAAATCATGTAACTTCCTCCGCCTATCATCCTCAATCACAAGGTGCTCTAGAGCGCTTTCACCAAACGCTCAAGACAATGTTAAGAATCTTCTGTGCTGAGAACACTCGAAATTGGGAAGACGGACTCCCCTTTTTGTTGTTCGCCACCCGAACAACAATTCAAGAAAACCTTGGATTCAGCCCGTCAGAATTAGTCTTCGGTCATGAAGTCCGTGGTCCCCTAAAGATACTTCATGAACAATGGATGAAAGAAGAACCACCTGTTCCTTCTTTGAAATACGTGTCCCAGGTCACCGAGAAGTTGTTAGAAGCTTGGAAGTTGGCAAGAGAGAACTTGACGAATGCTCAACGAGTAATGAAAGGTCGGTATGATAAAAATTCTAAACTTAGAACTTTCTCTCCAGGAGATCAAGTGTTACTTTATCTTCCCATACCAGGAGATCCATTGCAGGCTAAATACAAAGGACCCTATGAAGTCTTGTCCAGAGCCAGTGATCTCAACTACATAATCAAAACTCCAGACAGAAGAAAGAGTTCCCGTCTCTGTCACATAAATACCTTAAAACCTTATCATTCCAGAGATCCAATTCCAATTTGCAGCTCTACCACAATAAAATCGGAAGAGCCTCCTGATAACCTGCCTAATCCTCCTGAGATTCCCTTGGAAAACTCCCAGATACTACAAAATCTTCACTTATCTGAGAAACAAGATGTAGCAGAACCATTGACTGACCTGTTGAGAAAAGACCACGACTTCGTGTGGACGCCTACCTGTGAGACGGCCTTCAAAAACCTGAAGTCCCTTCTCACTAACGCACCAGTTCTAGGGGCACCCGACTTCCAACGACCCTTTCTTCTGCAAGTCGACGCCAGCGACACCGGTATCGGTGCCGCCCTCTTGCAAGAACACAACGAAGTTCTTCACACTATCGCCTACTACAGCAAGAAGCTGTCCCCTGCGCAAAAGAACTACTCCATACTTTCTAGAACGTAGCTTTTCAACAGAAAGTGAAAAGCTTTCCCAAACGGTGGAGGTGTAACGTAATATTAGATATTACGTCATATGTGTAATTATGTTATAGAATTGTGTTCCTTTGTATTACATAACTATGTTCATATTTCTTGTCTATGTATGTATTGTAACAATGTTAAGCAGTAACGCCCGTCCACTATATGTAATCTTGTCTACGTGCTGAGAGAGGTGCGCACTCTTGTAGAACAAACAGACAAGCGAAATCCTGAATAGTTCGGAGCGCACAGATTTGACAGTTACTAAATAAATAGATTGTTCAAGCGAGTCGAGGGTCCTAAAACTACCCATGTTGACGTGTTAACTTACCCTCCTCCCCCCCCCTTTCACTCACCCGCACCCTTAACCGGAAGTATCCGGCTTCCGGTCCAATGGTATATAAGCGGTGGTAACCGCTGACTCGTCGTCATATTCCCACATATTGATCTCTTGATAAAAACTAGAAGGTTTAGATTCATGAGACGATTGGTGTGAAGTGATCACCCTTTTTGCCTACATTACGTGTCTGATATACATTGCATTACTTTACTTATATTTGTACTTATTACTTATTCTGATGCATGTTCCTGATCTCTTTGTACTTAGATAGTACCATATTGCATACTTATCTTGTGTTTCTTATTTGAACGATAATTTCCATAATCGTGTAACGGTCCCATTGACCCTACTGCCCATTCTCTTTTGTGTTGATTGCCTGTAAATATTTTCCAATTAATAATTTCGTTTACTAGTTTTATCGCTAGTTTAATATTCCTTTCCTGGAATCTTCTTTGTTACCTTTACTTCTAGTCTTACGAATTATCTAGGCCCTGACCAGATAGTTCAGTCCTACAGTGGCTTCTAGAAGTGCGCTGGTTCTTAAGCACTTAGACGTTATACGTAACGTCTCTTCACATACCAGCGCCCGTAACACAGTCGAGATGAAGTAGCAGCCAAGTATTGATCGATTTTGACTTCATTATAGTTTTGTTCCTTGATTTAGCACACTTTACCCTTGATAATGAAATAGTTAATGTCATAGCCTTTACTTAGGATACTACAAAAAGCAAGGTAGGATTTCTCTTCTTCCACCCTTTCACCAATCAGATTATTAGTTTCAAGTCTATCCATCATTCTATCTATCTATCTGAAAAAACACTGCCTTAATTGTTATTGAATCCAAATTCAAACGTCCGATCTGAATGGACTAAAACAAAATCAAATCCAAAAGGAAGTGAACGAAGACTAAGATTTTGGACCAAGACTCACTAAAAATAGCAGGAGTATGATTTTATTCCAATTTATACGTGATATGAAGAAGTTTTTGCTAAGAATGTGTTCAAAACTGGGATAATTTAGTTGCAGAGTACATTATTTTTTCTTTTTGCAGATAAAGAAAATTTATTGAAAAGTTTTATTTTGTTAAAAAAGAAACACACACACACACACAATGTTCGCCAACGCAGGACCGACCTTCTTAACGCCTCCCCTCCCTTTCAACTCTTCAATATCTTATTAACGACGCAGGAGGCGACTCGCCAAGTTAACTCGTTACATGTTCCGTATCCAGCAAAGGATTGAAGGAGGGAGGGAGGGAGGGCGCAGGAATTTTGGGAAGAAAGGTGGACGCACCTCTGTGGAAGGTTGTTCCTGCGGGAAGGAAGGAAGGAAGAAAGGAAAGGAGGAATGAAGGCGTTTGTTGGTTCGTTAGGTTGGATCATCGAGCGAGGAGGCTGCTCCTGTAATTCGAGACCAGTTGTGTAACCACAGAAAGCCATTTCACGGGCGGACCTGTCGTCTGCATTGTTCCAGTCTCAGGAGAAAGGGAAGAATAGAGAGAAGAGAAAAGGAAGTAGTACGTGAAAGAGAGAAGGCAGCTGGGAGAGATGAAACATTAGAAAGGTGAAAAGGAGTGGAGGAAGGAAAGTGTAGTAGGTTCATGTGAGGGGAAGGAAGGAAGGAAGGAGGGAGGAGAGTTTACCAATAACACAAGGTGTGTTCTATAGAGGATGAACCGGCGACAGAGTCGGCAAGTTCGTTTGGTTTAATTGGTACTTCCCTCACAAAAGAAGGAAGGTCTGAATTATCCAAAAATCTGGACTGTGCGTTACTGGAAGCGCTCTCGAAGAAGGAGAGGCTGCGGTGGCGGATTAAATACCTGGCTGGCCGACTAAATGTTGGGAGTCTTATGTAGACTTTCCCACTCAGGAGAAAGTCTACGCAAGTGTAGTGTATTCACATTAAAGAAATGATTAGGTTAATGGCGACATGTGCCTTCTGTTTCTGTTTTGCTAAATGTTGAATTCGCGCGCTTCCCGGAGCGCCATAATGTAAACAGTGTGAAATACACACAGTGCCGGAAGCCTATGTTTCCTTCAACCCTTCCGTGTAACCATGGAGAACAGAGAAACTAATTGGCACCTAAGGAAAAGCCAATACATAACAATGGCGACGAGGATCAAAGTGTTTTTTCTGGTGGTTTAGGCCAGAAACAGTGATAAACGGTCTATATGCATGAAAACATTCTTCAGCTACGCGCGTCGTAACGCGGGGGTAAGCTATGCTAGAGGTGACCACACAGAGTGTAGGTGCCTTTGCTTATATTGCTTCCTGTTACACAGCACCGGACATCACTTGTTTTCTCCTACATGAGAGGAGAAAGGGTTACAATTTCCTAGTGTGACGTGTCTGATAGTTTTCTAGCCACGAAGCTAGACCAGGGTGAAAGATGGCATCTTCAAACAAGATTGGGCCGTTTAACCCTGAAGAACTCCCTTTTGATGTCTACTTGGCTTTGTTTGAAGCCCATGTAGCCACACAGGATATAACTGATGCTGGCAAGAAGAATAATCAGTTATTTGTGTCCATAGGCACCAAAATGTTTGGAATTTTAGCGAATTTGACGGCACCAGATATGCCAACTACAAAGACATATGATGAGCTGATAGAATTAATGAAAAACCATTTCATTACAAAGCCATCCTATCACCGAAGCTTGTGTTCGTTTCAACAAAGGCGTAAAGTTGAAAAAGAAACTGTGAAAGAGCTATATGCAGACTTGAAGAGACTGGCAAAGGATTGCAACTTCGGCACCATGTTTGATGCCAGGCTGAGAGACCAATTGTTTATGGCAGTGGACCATGAACCCTATTTCAAATACCTACTAGCTGAAGACCTGAAAATAGAAGCATTAACATCTTCAACACTCCTAGAACGCATTCTGTCACTTGAAAAAGCTCACATGGGGGAAGGAGAGACAGGTAATCCCAGTTCATCAGGTACAGTACAAAAAGTGCATAGCAAGACTGTGTCAAAGTGTAAGCATTGTGGTTTCCTGCATCCAAGTTCTGCTTGTAGGTTTAAAGACTCGGAATGCCACTATTGTGGTCGACAGGGTCATTTAGAAAAAAATTGTAGATTTAAGCAAAAGGATGCATACAAGCAAAATAGCTCTAAAAGTTTTAAGAGTAAAAATGTCAAATCAGTTTCTGAACAGGAACCAGAGCATGAAGAACACCAGTGTAGTGCTAATAATGTTGTTGATAAAAGCATGTTGCTGAAAGTTTCTTGTAATTGTCTAAAATCTGTTAAACCAGAAATGTACAATTTTGTGTTAAATGATAAATCTATACCTTTAGAGATAGATTCTGGTTCATGTGTTTCACTGATAGGTGAAAATTGGATAAAAGTACTAAATGTTAAAATGACTCCATCTTCCAAAGAATTGACTGCTTATGGAGGTCATCAAATAAAGGTAAAAGGTCAAGTTGATCTTGTAGTAAGGTTTAATAACTATAGTACAAATCATGTATTTTTGTTACTGATTCAGACTGTAATGATTTATGTGGGAGAGATTTAATGAGCAAAGTAGGCATAAAGATAATTGGTTTAGATGAAGCTTTGAAAGTGAATTCAGTAAATGACATGGATGTTTCTGATAATCCTAAACAACTTTTGGATAGTTATAAAGTAAATGACAATTTACCTATTAAAGGAGTTGAAGCTAGAATATATGTGAAAAAGATGCTACTCCTAAATTCATCAAAGCAAGGCTAGTGCCCTTAGCACACAAAGAGTCAGTTGATATTGCCATACAGGAGCTTGTAGAAAATACTTCTTTGTCGCGGCTAGTGCCGCTTAAATTGTTTTTATCGGCTTAAGAAACCTGCACAGCGAAGCTATAGCGGTAATCCCCTACCACACTCCTGGCCAAATGGCCACTTCCGGAAGGGAGTGTGTGGTTGGACATTCCGCATAAATCATCGGAAATTTAAAATTCCCGGCTCTGTGCAGGTGGCGCAAGCGTCTACAACCCCACCTCCCCCTCCCTATCCCCTCCCTTCTTACTCGGCTGCACGGATTGAGCCGTCACTTCAATGAGAAATGAAGGCTTCGCCTGTGGGAGGAGGGAGGGACCCTAAATCTGTGCAGGTTTCTTAAGCCGATAAAAACAATTTAAGCGGCACTAGCCGCGACAAAGAAGTATTATCGGCTGAGAAGAAACCTGCACAGCGAAGCTATGCATGAGACGAGGATAGGTGGGAGGAGAAGGTGAAGCCCAAATTGTAGTCAAGGACAGGGCTCAAGCCGTTATTACGTGTGTCTCGTATGGGAGACTATTCATCTTATTCAGTAGAGGGGAGACAAAAAGCATCAAGTACTTATATCGATATCAATATCAATATATATATATATTCATTTATTTGTTTATTTTTTATAAAAATAATATTGTACAATTTACATAGTGCATAAATTCTATGTAGAATATTGTATCTTGCTCAGCGGTTCCTGAGCCTTCCCCTACTCCTCGGTCGCCCTTTGCCCCCCTTCTTTTGCGAAAGAGAGGGATGGAGCCGTTCCCATGGCGACACATGGGACAGGGGTGATCGAGTGGTAGAGATACCGTGTCCTGAAGGAAGTTGCGGATGCCCAGCCCCCGAGGTCCTGCACCCGTTCCACAGAGTGGGTGCGGAGAAACGCCAGCGATGCCGCGAGGCCTCTGATGTTGTGGGCGTGGGGGGCATGGCCCGGGTCGGCCTTCTCTATAACGCGGCAAAGTAGACGCGTCAGGGACCTCGGGGTTAGGGGGTTCCGAGATTTCGAATTGTAGAAGAGATGATCCTCGGACACCCCTTCCGTGCGTTCCACGTAGTCTTTAAACGCACGGACCGGGCACAGCGGGTGTGGGTTTCCTTCCTCCAGTAAGGATGGTATTCTGATAGGGCCAATCATGTCGTCCGCCTGCTCATTCTTGGCTAGGAATGTAGGTGATGGAGCGAGAGTTAGGGCAGAGCAGTCCTCCTCCAGTTTGGAGAAGGACTGGTGGCGGGTGATCGCCGCCAGCTGTGACGCCCTGTAACCCGTAGCCAGGGCGAGCAGAAAGACGGCACGTTGAAGGAAGTGTTCCTCCTCCATGATGGTCCCTTCGAACGTCAGGTACTGCAGAACACGATGCAAGGACCAGGCTAGGACCGGCTGACGTCTCTGCTCTCTCGAGGCGCGGGTTGGGAGGGTTGTTGGATCTGGATGACGGTCGGGACCGTAGCGAAGACGCGGTCTGTCGCTTCCTGGTCGAACAGACCTGCTCTCACCACGCCCCGGCGAGCTATCTCCGGGGCCGACCGCGCTGCAGACTGACGAGCTGCCAAACGAGCCGCGGTGAAGGCCCTCGCTGCTGGGGGTAGGGCTGATGACGCCATGTTGGCTGTACCCTCTGCCACGGTAGAGAGTGCCGCCAGGGTGTGTCTGCATACAGAAAACACGCGAATCAAATTAGTAGGGCGAGAAGGATCCCAATCCCCGGAGGGTGTAATAAAGTCACATCGCTCAATTGTAGAACGTAAACATATGCGAGGCCGAGGTCGTTTCCGAACGACCTCGTCCTCGGGCGCTAGTCAAGAGGCTCCGTCCTGGGTGAAGACGCTACCTGAGCGTCTCTCGCCAGGACAGGTCTGGACCCTCTGTATAGATTGAAATATCCCACTCACCTCAATTCTTCCCGCGGGAAGTCCTCAAAGCTCGTGGCGAGCGTCGTCAGCCAGTTCCTCATCATCGCGATTGCCGTGACGGTCGAGATGGTAGAGGCAAGGTCTTGTCTGGTCGAGGCCTCCGTCGTCAGCAACTTAGCCTCCGGTTCACTAAGTTGATGGGGGAGGGCGGGGTCCCTGCCCGAGTGCCATAAGCAATCGCGCAGGCCCTCCGGCGCGAAGGGTGGTGGCAGGACGACGGGGAATGATGAAGGGATATGCCGTCGAGGAGGAACCGTCTTGGGTTGGTCTTGGGCCCGCTCGAAGAGAGCAGGGATGTCTAAGGCCTTCTCCCCTTTCTCCTGCGGGAACCAGGCGTTTGGGGAGAATGCTACCGCCGGTGAGTCCCTCGACCAGTCGACAAACATATGCCCATCAGGGTTTAAACGAGGGTTCTCCAGGAGAGCACCTAATGCGTCCAGAGTGTTAGAGGTGGAAATCCTGGAGGGCGTGGAGGCCGGGGCGGAGAGGGGTCGAATCTTATATAGAACCTTAGCCCCCTCCGCGTCGTTGGCCCACTTTAGGATAACGTCATCTCTCCTCCTCCAGCCCTCCGGTAGCGAGTAGTCGGGAGACCAGGCCACTAGCTTGTGATCTTCTCCAAACGAGTACTCCCAGGACCGGGGAAGGTCACACCATGAGAAGGGGCGGAACTCAAGAGTCCGTCATGGTAGGAGGATAAGGTAAAGAAGAACTGTAGTGGTCCTCCACCCCGTCCAACCCGACGGACGTCTGAGTGGGGGGTTCCTCCTGAGAGGGGCCTTCTAGTCCTATACCTGTCGCCGGCACGGAGGGGCGGAGGGAAGGACCAGGAGGGAGAGTGGGAGGGGGGGCTAGAGCCGTAGGTTCAATAGGAGGTTGCTCTGGAGAGGGGTGCGTTATGATTTGCGCGGCCTGAAAGGCCGGATAATGTGATAGGGCCGATTCAAGGACGGGGCCTATCAGGGACGGAAGGAGGGCAGCCACTTGGGCAGCCAGAGTTCCCTCTCCCCTCGTTTCGTCCTCCGGCTCCCTGCCCTTGTGGGATTTACGGTGAGGAAAAGGAGAGCGAGGAAGGGAGGGTGAGTTGGGGGGGAGAGGCTGTGGAGGGTGGGGACAAGCTGAGCGTCCTGGACCTCGGTGAGGCAGACCTCTTTTTCGAGCGAGATTTCCTGCCGGGTTCACGTGAGTGAACTAGGGAGGAAGACGAGTTCGTGGGGGTGCTTGACAAAGCAAGCCGGATGTATGGGGCTGCCGAGAGGCCTGAGGACGCTCGGGGACACCATACTCCGCAACATCAGACTCGTCCCCTTGTACTCCGAGAGGCCCAGGTTGTCCACCAACGGAAGTCTCGGAGACATAGGGAGACGGATGGCGAGGGCGAACGAGGCCCAATTCCACGCCTAACGCCGGATCCGCCCACACCAGGGGGGGGGGGTCGTCAGCGGATTTCAATTTCCGAGCTCTTGCGCCATGCCTCCCGAAGGAGTTCGAGGGCGGCTAGCTTGGAACGGGTTTTGGGAGGAGCAGCACGAATCTCCTCAACCCGCGCTTTGCACACAACGCAGGCTAGGGGGTTAAAGCCAGCTTGTGAGAAACAAGGGGCATGGCGGGAGCAGAGGTCGTGGTGGCCGTCTGACGAGATCCTGGCTGTGCAGCCGGATTCCACACACAAGCGTTTGGTCTGAAAATAGAATAATGATAATCATAGACGGGGTGTCCCAAAGGTGTCTGGACACAACACCGAAGGGGAAAAACTGCAGGAGAACAGGTAGGGCTCCCTACGAGAACACAAGAGCACGAGCAGGAACCAGACTTACCGGCATGAAAAGAAGGTGGGTTGTTGAGTGACCGACTCGTCTGGTTCCGCGATGCTAAGTGACGGCTCAATCCGTGCAGCCGAGTAAGAAGGGAGGGGATAGGGAGGGGGAGGTGGGGTTGTAGACGCTTGCGCCACCTGCACAGAGCCGGGAATTTTAAATTTCCGATGATTTATGCGGAATGTCCAACCACACACTCCCTTCCGGAAGTGGCCATTTGGCCAGGAGTGTGGTAGGGGATTACCGCTATAGCTTCGCTGTGCAGGTTTCTTCTCAGCCGATAATAAAGTCATAGAACCTGTAGCTTATAGTGATTGGGCTTCACCCATTGTACCCGTCTTGAAAGATTCAGGAAAAATGAGAATTTGTGCTGATTTTAAGCATTTGAATGGTCAAATTAATATTGAGAAATACCCACTACCTAAGCTTGATGAAATGTTGGCTACAATTGGAGATAATAAGGTGTTCTGTAAGCTTGACTTGTGTAATGCATATTTGCAAATGAAGGTTTCTGAAGGAGACCAGAAATACCTTGTTATCTCAACTGAAAGGGGATTGTTTAAATACAAAAGACTACCTTTTGGACTGGCATCAGCGCCGGGAATTTTTCAAAGGTACATATCACAGTTATTAAGTGATATTGATGGTTTAATTGTTTATTTAGATGACATCCTTATATGCGCCAAGTCGAGAGAAGACCAAAGTGATAAAGTTAAGCTTGTTTTGAATAAATTGGCTGAAGCTAATGTCCAGTTGAATCTGGGAAAATGTGAGTTTAATAAAACTGTCATTGATTTCCTTGGTTATGTAATTTCTGGAGAAGGCTTATCTCCATCACCAAATAAGGTTAAAGCTATTCGGGATGCTCCTGTACCAGAAAACTTGCATAAGCTACAGTCATTTCTTGGATTAGTCACCTACTATAGTAGATTTATCCCTAAGTTTTCTGATATTTTGTCACCACTCTATGATTTAACAAAAAACAATGTCAAGTTTGTATGGTCAAACCAGTGCCAAGTAGCTTATGATGTAATTAAAGAAGCTTTATGTAAATCTAATGTATCATCATGCTTTACAGGAAAGTCAAAATTGATTCTAGAATGTGATGCTTCTCCAGTAGGTGTAGGGTGTGTATTGATACAGGTTGAAAATAATGTTGAAAAAACCTATTGCATTTGCTAGTAAAAAACTTACTTCTGCTGAGAAAAATTACTCACAGACGGACCGGGAAGGGCTAGCATTAGTGTTTGGTGTCACAAAGTTTCAATACTATCTATTAGGTAGGAATTTTGAGTTGAGAACGGATCATAAACCACTGCTTGGATTATTTGGAAAAACAAAGCAATTCCAATAAATTCAAATGCAAGATTAATCCGGTGGTCTGTTCTGTTGTCACAATATATCTATGATCTTGTTCATAAAAGTGGTAAAACCAATGTGGTTGCTGATGCTTTGAGTAGGTTACCTATTGATGATTGTATCAATTCAGGTACACCACCAGAATATGTGAAACTTATAGAAAATTTCAATGATTTTAACTTTTCTTTTGAAGTTGTACAGAAAATGACAAAAGCAGACCCTGTACTGAATAAATTAATTTCTCAGGTAAAATTTGGATGGACTAACAACTCGGATGTTTGTAGAGAATATTCTCATGTTAAAAATTATTTATCAATTCTTAAGGGGTGTTCTATTTAAAAATAGAGTTATTGTTCCATCTGCCTTAAGAGCTAAAGTGTTAGAGCTACTGCATTCCAGTCATAATGGAATTGTGGCAGTGAAAGCTGAAGCCAGAGAAAACATTTGGTGACCCAGGCTTTCTGATGATATTGAAGAGCTTGCAAAGAGTTGTAATGAATGTAGTGTTAGAAATAATCAAGCTTCTTCAAGCAAATTGATGTGGAATTTTGCTAGTAAGCCTCGGAGTAGGATTCACATTGATTATTATGGACCAATAGAAAATAAGTATTCTTTTTATCTTAGTAGATTCTTATTCCAAGTTTATTGATGTTCAATATACTTCAAGCATGACAAGCGGTAATAGTATGGAATTGTTAAGAAAAAGCTTTGCTAATTTTGGTATTCCTGGTGTAATTGTTTCGGATAATGCTGCTTATTTTGTTTCTGCTAATGTCAAAGAGTTTTATGAAAGAAATGGAATAAAACTGATCAATCCAGCTCCATTTCACCCAGCATCTAATGGATTAGCTGAGAGATATGTTAAAAGATTTAAACAGGGAATGCTAAAATATCACAGTCGATCAATTAACACAATAGTAGGTTTCTGTATAACAATAGGAGAACCATTCATTCAGGTACAAAAGAAAGCCCTGCAAAAATGACGTTTCACAAATTTTAAATCTCCTCTGGACATATGTAAAACGACTAAAACAAAGGAGGAAGAAAGTGTGCTAGTTAACAAGAAGAATGCTCTTGATTGTATAGAAAGCAGATTTGAAGTTGGACAAGCAGTTTTTGCAAAAAACTATTCTAGAGGTGAACCTTGGTTACCAGGCATTATTATTGAGGTTACAGGTGTCAGAAACTATGTTGTAAAAGTGTTAACCGAAAGTGGAGATTTAATTTGGCGTAGACATTGTGATCAATTGAAAGCTAGGTATAATACTATTAAAAATGGAAAATCACCAGTTTCTGCATCTTCTCTGTTTAATTATCAAGTTGAAAATTCACTTATTAAATCAACTATTAGCAGTAATGTTGGAAACAAGGAAATTGTAAATGACTGTGTTGGCAGTGATACCATTTTGCAACCTGCAGGTGCCACTGAAGTACTTCCTAATCATAACATTGACAAATCTGTTAATGAACCTTATGTTCCTACTGAGCCTCTATTGAGGAGGTCAAATAGGTCAGTGAAACCTGGTAAAAGGTTAATAGAAACCATGTAACATTTTATTTTGTGTAAACACATCAAAAATAAGAGGGGAGGAATATGTAGTGTATTCACATTAAATAAATGTTTAGGTTAATGGCGACATGCGCCTTCTGTTTCTGTTTTGTTCAATGTTGAATTCGCGCACTTCCCGGAGCGCCATAATGTAAACAGAGTGTGAAATACACACAGTGCCGAAAGCCGATGTTTCCTTCAACCCTTCCGTGTAACCATGGAGAACAGGGAAACTAATTGGCACCTAAGGAAAAGCCAATATATAACAGCTAGCTATGTTTTTTATAGATTTTTTTTTTATGTATATAGTATGTAAAGAAAGTACCATTAGAATAAAAGAATGGAGTGTAAGTGCACGGAAAGAGTAAAACCCCATTGGAAATCCGAAATATACCGAGAATGAAAGACAGAAATAGGCGAAAAATCTTTTGATGACCATGCACCGATTTTAGTCATTTTGTTTTCAGCAAGAAAAAAAAAAGTCTTTGAATGGTAAAATAAGGGGGATTCGGCACCAAAAATGGAAACGAAAATCCTAATTTACAGAATGTGGGGAAATGAGAGGAAATTATGTGATCCCCCCCCCCATAATACTGAGTTAAGCGTCTTAATTCGCTAGCGACCAAAATAATGGATTCGCAGCGTTTGATTGGCGCTACCATATAGTCAAGCATATTCTCGTCTAGCGTTTCAGTAGCGAATAGAGACGTTAGCGCCTAGCATAAGAAAAAAACAACAACAACGCGCTCCGTCATCAGATTCCCGAGTCTTGATTTGTTTCCGAACTTGTCCTATGTTGAATTTTCAAGTGTTCTCTTACCTTGTTTTCAAAAGATTGATTGAAATGAAAAACTACACAGACGCTTGAATGAGACAAGCATAACAGTTCTGTCATGAAGATTCCCACCTATGGAAACAGGGGTGTGGCATCACCTGCGTACGTTCCTACTCTTTACTTCCACCCGAATTTCCAGGCACTAGTGTCGCTCTGAACAATCATTTCTGTGTTTCGTAGTAAATGCCACTCATTTGTCAGTCGGTGTCAGTGATGTGAAAGTCATTCTCAGGGAGAAGATTTGGAAACTTTGATGCTAACAGG
Source organism: Oratosquilla oratoria (assembly GCF_046742065.1). Classification (NCBI taxonomy): domain Eukaryota; kingdom Metazoa; phylum Arthropoda; class Malacostraca; order Stomatopoda; family Squillidae; genus Oratosquilla; species Oratosquilla oratoria. The sequence continues at coordinate 57,088 of NW_027467551.1, forward strand.
ACAATGGAAGGGGTGGTTACCCTAAATAAAAGCGTAGACTCAGAGGTGACTTGATACAGGTTTTTAAGATTCTAAAGGGAATTGACAACATCAAAAGTGACAAAATGTTCACACTGCATGAGAATCAGACAAGAAACGATGGTCTCAAACTGTCCGGAAATAGATTCAGTTTGGAAGTGGGTAGAAACAACGTTGCCAACCGTGTAATTAATGAATGGAATAAACTTCCTGCAGAGGCAGTGCAATGTAGTTCAATTCGAAGCTTTAAGAATCATTTAGATGAACCCCTAAGCAAAATGCTATAATATAATTTATTCTATATTATTTGTTTTGTTGTTGTCTGTTTATTATCATTTGCTTTATTCACATTTATTATCAATTATATGTCAATTTATGATTATTTACTATTTACCTGTTTGTTTATCATTCAACTATACCTATGGATTTATTTATGTATTTTACTTATTATTTACATTATTATACTTTTATACTACGACTGTCCCTCCGTTATGCTGTCCCCCAACCCCTTGTTGCTGTCCTGTACCATTTCTCTGAGTATTCTCTTTCTGTGATGCGGGAATTCCCTGTGGTGGGGGAAAAGTATACTGCCACCAAGTTTCCCACTTGGATCGTAAGAGGCGAGAAGAAAGGGACGGGGAGAGGGACTAGGCATCCTTCTCCCTGTAGCCCCAAGGGGCAATATCCTAAAAAGCAAAGGAAAGGCATAAGGGGTGCTGGAGGGCCTCGGGCCAGCACCCTAAGGTTTGGGTCTTTTAATGTGCGTGGATGTGGTACAGATGAGAGTAAAAGGGAAGAGATAGGTAGTATGTTTGTGAGAAGAAAGTTGGATGTGTTGGCTTTGAGTGAAACTAAGTTGAAAGGGAAGGGTGAGTGTAAGTTTGGAAGTGTAAGTGGGAGGTTATCAGGAGTGAAGAGAGGGCGAGGGAGGGAAGGGGTGGCTATTCTAGTAAGTGAGGAGTTAGGTAAAGGGGTAGTGGAGTGGAAGGAGGTTTCCTCAAGGATAATGTGGATGAAGGTGAAACTGGGAAAGGAGATGTGGGTCTTTGTAAGTGCATATGGGCCGGGCAGTGAGAAGAGCATGGAAGAAAGGGAGGCCTTTTGGATAGATTTAAATGAGTGCATAGAGGGTTTAGGAAGAAATGTCAATGTAATAGTACTGGGAGACCTTAATGCTAGGGTGGGAAATGGTCCAATCGATGGAGTGGTTGGGAAGTGTGGAGTTCCAGGAAAGAATCGTAGTGGAGAGTTGATGGTGGAAATGTGTCTAGAAAGAGAGTTGATGATAGCAAATACAGTGTTTCGGAAGAAAGTCAAGCATAAGTACACATGGGAGAGGGTGGTGGAGGGAAGGGTGGTAGATAGAGCGCTAATGGATTATGTAGTGGTAAATAGGATTATGATAGGAAGAGTTAAGGATGTACATGTGCTAAGGGGAGAGGGTGGGGGAATATCAGATCATTTTTTGGTGGAAGGTAAGCTGAGAGTGGAGGATAGATGGAGAAGGAGGAAAGGGAAAAAAGGTAGGGAGGTTCTTAGAGTGAACTCCTTGAATGAAAAGGAAAAGGAGAAGGAGTACGAAAAGAAGCTGAAGGAGGAGTGGGAGGGAGTAAAGGATAGAGCAGAGATGGGTGTGGAGGAGGAATGGGGATGGTTCAAGGAGGGAGTCTTAAAGTGTGCAAGGATGGTGTGTGGAACAAGAAGGACAGGGGGAAATAGAAGAAAGGGTAGTGAATGGTGGGATGAGGAAACAAAGAAGGTTGTAGAAGAGAAGAAGCGAGCATTCACAGATTGGTTACAAAAGAGGACAGGGGAGTCATATGAGACGTACAAAGAAAAGAAAAGAGAAGTAAAGAAAAAGGTAAAGGAGGCAAAGAGGAGAGCAGATGTGAAATGGGGTAGGAGTATGACAGAAAATTTTGAAAGTAATAAAAAGATGTTTTGGAAAGAAATTAAGAGAGGAAGAGGAGGCGAATCATGTAGGGAAGAAAAGGTAAAAGGTACAGATGGAGAGTTGATAATGGAAGAGAAGGCAGTGAGGGGAAGATGGGCAGAATATTTTAGGGAGTTGCTGAATGTGAAGGAGGATAGGGAAGGAAAGATAGCTGCAGTGGGAAATGCGAAGAAAATGAGAGTGATGAGTGAGGAGAATGGAGGAGAAATAAGGAAGGATGAGGTGAAGGCAGTTGTAAAGATGATGAAAGCAGGTAAGGCACCTGGTCTGGATGGATGTCATGCAGAATGTCTGAAAAAGGGAGGTTCAGTGATGGTGGACTGGTTGGTGAGGTTATTTAATGTTTGCTGGAGAGAGGGTAGAGTACCGGAGGACTGGAGTAGTGCCTGTATAGTTCCTCTTTACAAGGGAAAAGGGGACAAGTGTGAATGTAGTAATTTCAGAGGGATTAGCCTGTTGAGTGTAGTAGGGAAAGCTTATGGGAGGATCTTAATTGAGAGGATTAGGAGAGGAACAGAGGGAGTAATTGGTGAGGAACAGTGTGGATTTAGGACGGGTAGAGGTTGTGTAGATCAGATCTTTGTGGTAAGACAGATATGTGAGAAAGCTATAGGAAAGGGGAAGGATGTTTTTTTTGGCTTTTATGGATCTGGAAAAGGCTTATGATAGGGTAGACAGAAAGGCACTGTGGGAGGTTATGCAGATTTATGGGATAGGAGGAAAGCTTTTGGGAGCTGTCAAGAGTTTTTATGTGAGTAGTAGAGCATGTGTTAGGATTAGAAATGGAGAGAGTGAGTGGTTTGAAGTAAAGGTGGGACTTCGTCAAGGATGCGTTATGTCGCCCTGGCTGTTCAACTTATACATGGATGGGGTGGTGCGAGAGGTGAATGCTAGGGTAGTGAGTCAGGGATTGGAGATGGTTAAAGAAAATGGAGAAAAGTGGGAGCTGAGCCAGCTGTTGTTTGCGGACGACACTGCGCTTGTGGCAGGGTCAGAGGAGGGATTGAGGAAGCTGGTGGCAGAGTTTGGGAGAGTGTGTGATAGAAGAAAGCTAAAGATAAATGTGGGTAAAAGTAAGGTGATGAGATGTACAAGGGGTGAAAGTGGCAGTAGACTGGAAGTGAGCATTAAGGGAGAGCGACTGGAGGAAGTGGATAGTTTTAGATACTTGGGTGCAAGTGTAGCAGGAAAAGGTGGAGTGAAGGTGGAGGTAGAATGTAGATTGAGAGAAGCGAGTAAATGCCTTGGTGGTTTAAAGAGTGTAATGAGGAATAGACATTTGGGAATGAATGCGAAGAGGAGACTGTATGAAGGAGTGATTGTGCCAACAGCACTGTATGGGGCAGAAACGTGGAACATAAGAGAAGAAGAGAGAAGGAGTTTGAATGTGTTTGAGATGAGGTGTCTGAGAAGTATGGTGGGGGTTACTAGGCTGGATAGAGTGAGAAATGAGGAGGTGAGGAGGAGAACAGGGGTGAAAAAGGAGCTGGGAGATAGGGTTGATGAAAGAATATTGGGATGGTTTGGACACATGGAAAGAATGAGTGAAGAAAGACTAGTAAAGGAGGTATGGAAGGCAGATGTGGAGGGAGTGAACATGAGGGGACGTCCTAGGATGAGGTGGATGGATGGGGTGAAGGGGGCTTTGGGGAAGAGGGGAATGTCTGTTGAGGAAGGAAGGGAGAGGACGGAAGACAGAGGTGAGTGGAGAATGGTTGTATATGGATGATGTTGTGACTGCATGAGGAGGAATGGGCAGGAGGGTGGGGGGTGGGGTAGTATGTGTGAGTAAATTTTGACGCAGCCCGAAGGGATTTCTCCCCGTCCTCGCCTTATATGCAAAGGGGGACGGAGAGGGGGGGTCGCCGATTAAATGAAGCGGCCTTGCTGTGGATGTACTGTTTCTTGCGACACTGCTTCTGACCCAGGGCGGTGGGCAGGGTGCAGGGATGACCCGTCATCCAGGAGGTGCTCAGATGAGAGGGAGGGTGGGAGGGGTGTGGAGTGTATTTAGGGATGAAATGGGTGGGAGTGTTTTTATGCCTTCCCCTTTTTGGCTACCTCCCTTGGAAGGGGGACAAAGCCTTGGTATATGTATGTATGTATGTATGTATTATATTTTTATTTATTTATATATTTATCTGTTTATTCATTTATCATTATTATGATTTTTCGCATCTGACCTAGATATGGACCAAAAGGTCTCCTGTCGGCATGCTCCGCCTTTGTAATCCTTTGTAAGAAAACACACTGAGGATCCAATGCTTTGAGAGATTCAGACAATGAGTCAGTTGGATTACAATTGTGCAGAACAAGGCTGGCCCAAATGCCAGGGAAAGGGGAGGGAGGCAGTAAATAGAGGAGGCCCCACAATTCCTGGCACCGGCCCTGATTCCGGTTGGTTGGCGCCAAACGATTTGATCAAGCTGAGGGAGGGGGCGGGCGGGGTCGGGGACCTGGTCACAAAGACAGCGGCCAGGAACGAGAGAGCTCACTGGTTTGGGGTTAGCCTTATGGAAAAATCATTTGTTTCAGTTCGTTTCAAGGGAGGCCCTATCCCAGCATCCATCCATCCTCAGAGCAGTCGGCGTGCCATCTGGCCACCCAAAGAGGACTCCTTGACCACTGAGGCCACAAAGTGTATCAGGGATGTTGCAACATTGTACTGAGATTGTCTGGTGCAGCATGTGTAGGGTAGGTCACTGGTTGAGGATTAGTGAGGTTTAGTTAGGGGCCAAACGTTTGAATAATTTGAGGAGGGGGGGGGCTATGGTCTTCATATGTGAGTTGTTGTTTTTTACCATACACATGTTTTGTGATGCCTCCTATATTATACATTTATAATCCCTCTCGAGGGATCTTCCTCCAAATACATTGATCTAATGGTACCCCGTGAAGGGACCTCATGTAATTTGTGGGAGGAGTATATTGGTGGGATAGTGACCAGAAAATGTGGAAGCTAAAAAATGTAAAAATGCAAGGTGGAGGGGGCGGGGGGCGGGGGCAGTCCCCCCCCCCCACACACACCTAGAGGCTACTGCCCTGTAGAAGCTGCGATGCTTTCTCAATATAAAAACCAAGACATCTCAGCCTGAGTGGCTTGTGTTGGGTGGTGCACTTAACCGACCACGCAAGTACATATCTTCTACAGCGATAATAAGTAAAATGCTACATAAACATTAAACTTTTATTCCTTATCTTATACTCACTACAATTACTTCCTTTGCACTATCGAGATGAAAAGGTTTGAAATAGGTGAACAAGGACTGTTTCATCCCTAGATGTACATTAAACTCGTGTAACTTGTATAGTCACTGAGCTACGTGAAGAATTATCTATATATTTCACGGAGACTTGAGGTTTCAGCCAGCTCAGCGGGAGAAGGGTGAGCAGGGCTGCTAACCGAATACGCAGGATCGACTGAGATTCTTTGAGTGAAGTGCCACTAATTTAGAAATAATCTCATGACGCAGGCAACTACATTTGGCCTCTATCAAGTCTTTCTGACAGATCATTAATGGCACCCGGAATCACAAACCAAGAAAAACAATTTGTAGAACACAAAGAAACATTATATGAAATGTGGATAGAAAGAAACACAAGAAAACAAACTCTACGTCAGTAAGATATAAAGAAAAACAAAGTATCCTCGAGGAACTGCCGATGTAAAGACTCCAACTCCACACCTACATATACGTAACCTACCCCAAGTAAAATCAACTTTACTGCAACGATAAAGAAATATACATAGAATGAATTGATATAAAACAATGTACGTCTGGGAGTGGAATAAAAGATAAGAAATAATTTAAGCCAACAACATACAGGAAATTCATTTAAGGTAAAGTTTAAGTCGAGACTATCCTATGAGCATAGTTCCAAAACAGACATACAGTAAACATACATATGGAATAATGTACCTTAGAGTAAATCTAGGTGAAACAGGTTTTGTTTCTTAATGTTTAAAAAAGATGAATAAATAAAATATGCTAAATACCCCTTCTTAGCAGATGTTTACAATTTGTCCGAAAAAATCTCGAACTGGCAGAATATTACATTTTACGATGTGCTGTAATCATCTTAAGAAATAAATATCTTCAAACCCTGTGATTAATGTGAATAAATGGAGTGGTCAAACTTGCTTTTAATTGTTTTTAGGCCTTGACGAAATAAATATCTTCAAACCCTGTGATTAATGTGAATAAATGGAGTGGTCAAACTTGCTTTTAATTGTTTTTAGGCCTTGACGAAATAAATATCTTCAAACCCTGTGATTAATGTGAATAAATGTAGGTCAAACTTGCTTTTAATTGTTTTTAGGCTTACGGTACCTCGAGTGATAGAAACTCGATCCGGTGGGGTAGGTATGAGCCAAATTTTATACCACTGGTCAAACTGTCAAAATACACATTCCATTTGACCAACGATCAATCTTCACCTCCGGTGGGGTAGGTTTTAGCTTGTGTAAAGGTCCGGTGCGGTCCGATGGAGTCCGGTGCGGTCCGATGGAGTCCGGTGCGGTCCGGTGGAGTCCGGTGGGGTAATTAGTCATACCGTTCAATCAGTTGTCATGGTCCAGTGATGCCACCTATATAGATCAAGCAAATGATCTACATATTTTGTGGCTCATTTTAGGTTGTCAGATTTTACTAAATAATTCTGATTAATTGACAGATATTTAAGACCCCAAATTTAGTGGAAGTTAGTATCATTTGATTAAGTTACTCCTTAAAACACATCTTCTATGATGAACCTGAACTGAACCTTCTCTGAGTTACACTGCCTATTGTGTTGGTAAACAAATTCAAATTGTAGTAATAACCAAGCTGAACTTGATTTACAGTATCAGTAACAGGTTTGTATTGACACTGATTTTACCATGAGCGTACTGCATGTTGTGTAATAAATGATCTTTACTGGGCCAAAGCATGTTACGAATCTTGGTTAATTTTTATGTTTAATGTGGGAAAGTTCTTGACCTTGTGGAACTGTTCTTTAGAAAAAACTATCGGCTATGGCTGCTACATACCTTGATTTTTTTTTTATTGATAAATGTGTATTGACTTCTTTAAGATATCAACTTACAAATATGTAGTTGGCTTAGGTAAAAACCCAATCAGCTTGGTACATTGTGTGGTACCTTTGGGGGACCCAGTGTGCCTATTCATCATATTATTATCAGATATATTATGGTTTGTATACTTTTATTGTTATTTTTGATTAATAAATATGTACTGACATAGAAAATCTAATCTTATAAATATGAAGTGAAAAAATTGTGATAGATTGCCTACTTCACAGGTATGCAAAGGCCCAATGTACCTGGTACATTTCTTTTTTATGAATGTGAAATAACTCATATCAGGTCTAATTTTGTTTTTGCAATTTTGTATCGTGAACTTATGTTCATGCACCAGCCCAAATGTCCTAGGGTGCAGAAACATCTATGGCCCAAATGGCCTAGATTCGGGACATTTTGGTTGCATTCTAATATACCGCTTTTAGGTGATGTCTCATTACAACTTATCACATTTAAGTTAAAACTTCTTCACTGAGTCAAATGTGAAATGTTAGGTATTTTTTTTGGTTGTGCACATGTATGCGATTTAGCATTAGAAAATTAGATATTGATTTTATGAATTATAATATATGAATATAATATGCAATTACCTTGGCAGAAATAAATTAAACACCTTGCTACAACTATCGAACGAAGCTGCTAGGATACATTCGAGATGACATGTCTGTCCAGTCTAGTCATTGTCGGTTAGACGATAGCTTTCACATCGTGGACCAGGTGTTCTCCCACTCCAGGTGACATTAATAAGCGCTGTTACAAAGACAATAGAGCTTCCATGGATATTATGAAAGAACACGGGGTTCTGCCATCATCTGTTTATCGCCCGAGGTAAAATAATGATTAGGCTGTCAGCATCCATGACAATGACCTGCATGATCTTTAGAATTTGAGGTACTGAATTACTAAATATAGGTTAGGTTATGTAGGTTAGAGTAGGTTAGGTTAGAATAGATTAATTTATCATCCTCACAATACTTCGACCCTGGCATCTATCAGAAGAAATACGGCATATCATTCAACCACCATTACTTCATTAGTAAATTGGTTTTAGCAACATTTTGTTATTGATTTCTGCCAAGAACATTGCATATTACGTTGATGTAATATACATGCATATACCAAAGGCTTTTTCCCCCTACATGGGGGGTAGCCAAAAAGGCATAGAAACCACTCCCACCCATTCCATTTTCTATATATTCCACTCCCCTCCACCCTCCTCCCTCTCTCTTATCTTGTATTATAAGTCACAAAATTAATCATTTTTCTATTGCTATATCACAAAGGTGTGCACTTCTAAAAATTTACCAAATGTTAGATTTACTTGTATTTCATTAATTCATTATAGGTTCATATTTACTTGATTCATAGTCTTGATGTAGACAAAGAATTTTAGGCTTTATAAGCAAATTTTTATTCATTTAATGCAAGTTAGTTTTCATACAAGTCCTATATATGTAATGTGTTAGAAAATTATTTATATTTCTTATTCATATGAAATGCTCAGACTTTGAATCCTCTATTAACACAACAGGTATCAAATAAAGTACTCAAGAATGAAATGGAGTATACTTTGTTCATTTCAAATAAATTTCTATTATTTCTTGGTTGAAAATTAAAAATAAATATATATATTTTGTTCTGAAGCAAAATAACTGACATATCAGGTTTTCAAATGGGTGTGTAGAAAAAAAAGTTCAAAATGTTTATTTACCCTTATGCTACAGGCTAATAGAAAATGTTATTCTTTTAAGGTTGTCAGACACTTTCTTGCTTAATGTTGGCCTGGGAAGTATCAAAATATACAGATATATATATATATATATATATATATATATATATATATGTATATATATATATATCCATATGTATATATTTATATTTGCATATGTATATATATATATTTGCATATATATATATATATGTATATATATTACATATATATATATATATGTATATATCTATACATCTTTATATATATATATATATATATATATATATATATATATATATATATATATATATATATATATATATATATATATATATATATATATATATATATATATATATATATGTTAAGGACTACTATTACACAGCACATGCGGACCCAGATCCCTGGGTCCGCTAGCAGAGGCCATTGCTTTCTTTGTAACCTAACATTTTATATTGGACAGATATATCAAAACTAGAAACCTAACATTGTATATAAGACAAATATATTATTGACTTATTCAATGCAGTATAAGTTAATATAAACTTTTATAGTGAAATAAGAAACTATTTTCAAGGCAATATTATGCTTTGAAATACCAATCTTTGCCGGACTTAACAGGTATTATTGTATGAGGTTAGTGGACACCAGGCTTGGCGATTTTTTTTTTATCTAAATCAGATTTATTTGATTTTTTTTTTTTTTTTTTTTTTTTTTTTTTTTTTTTTTTTTTTTTTTTTTTTTTTTTTTTTTTTTTTAGATCTGATTACTAAAGGACATTTTTAGCATATCAATATAAGGAGCAGTGTTATATAGACTTGACACAAGTATACAAGGAACGGTACAAGCCTACATGTATATATTATTGTGCAGCCCACAACGAGTTTCAACAAGATTCTTGTTGAAACTTGTTCTAGGTGAGCAGCTTCTCACTGAGTCAGTTGCTACTTTGGAATCAACCAGGAAGGATGTCTTCCGGAGCTGGCAGAGTGGTTCCTTCAGGCAGAAAAAATTATCCTGCCTGGAATTATTTTGAAAAACTACCAACAACTTCTGGCAAAGGGTACCGAGCTAAATGCAAAGACTGCATCCAGGAACTACAGGGCATTGTTTCAACATTAAAATCTCACAGAGATAAATGCCAAGGTCAGCCACAGCATACAGAAGAAGGAATTGATGACCCAGGTAAATAATTTCACTTATATTGTGTGCATTTCTCCCTTTTCATACACAACTATATAAATTTGATGAACAATGGAGAGCATATGCAATAAAAATGTGAAGGCCTAAAGAGATGATACTTCAATTAAAAGTGGACTCAATCCTGTGTGGGCTGAATTCCAAGCCCACCTATTTCATATCCTGTTAATTATTTCCAAATAATTTAGTGGCTTGTGTTAATATGATCATTATCTAAAACAATAACTACTCTACTCAAAAGTAGCCTAAATCACACTGTATTCATTCATTTATTTATTCATTTATGAATTATGCAATATGCTAAAATTTTCTGTTTCCATTTCAGGATCTGTATTAACAGCTTCAATCCCTTCATCATTGGGTCCACTTGGATTATCTGCAAACCTGACTCCACCATTAAAAAGGTCACTATCAGACTCCTCCACAGGCGCCACTTCTGCTAAATAGTTTTCATCTAAAAGAAAGTCATCAACATCTCTAGACAGATTTATCATAAAAACTTCAGCCTTTCAAAAGGAAAATCTCGACAAAGAAGTTGCAAGAATTATATTTGCTACAAATTCACCATTTCGTCTTGTTCAGCATCCTCAGTTTCTCATGATGGTTCAGAACCTGAGGCCAGGTTATATTCCTCCATCCAGAAAAGATATTGCTGATAAGTATTTGGATCTTGTGTATGAAAAGGAATATAAAAAGTGTGCAGATGACCTGAATAATGAAACTGTATGTCTTTCAATTGATGGGTGGTCTAACATCCATAATGAGTCCATAATATGTCACTCTAACAACATCCACTGGTCAGATTTATTTAGTTGACACAATAGACGTATCAGGGAAACCTCATACTGCTGAATATCTTCTACAACTTGTACAAAATTCGATCAAGAAGGCTGAGCAAAATTTTGGTTGTCACATTGGAAGTGTTGTGACAGACAATGCAGCAAATGTCACCAAGATGAGAAAACTCTAGGAGGAATCGAGTGAACCTGAGCATACCGTCCTCACATATGGCTTATACTGTTCCTTGTATACTTGTGGCAAGTCTATATAGCACTGCTCCTTATATTCATATGCTAAAAATGTCTTTTAGCAATCAGATCGCATCTCAGATAGCAATCCCACAATATTTAAAATCTATAAAAAAAAAATATTCTATTTAAATCAAATAAATCTGATTTAGATAAAAAAAAATAGATTTTTTATATTTTTTGAAATGATAAAAAAATCACCAAGCCTGGTCTCCACCAACCTCATACAATAATACCTGTTAAGTCCGGCTAAAATTGGCGTTTCAAAGCATAACAGTGCCTTAAAAATAGTTTCTTATTTCACTATAAAAGTTTATATTAACTTATACTGCATTGAATAACTCAATAGTTGATATATTTGTCCTATATACAATGTTAGGTTTCTAGTTTTGCTATATCTGTCCAATATAAAATGTTAGGTTACAAAAGAAGCAATGGCCTCTGCTACTGGACCGAGGGATCTGGGTGCGCACGTCCTGTGTAATAGTAGTCCTTGATATATGTATATATATATATATATGTGTGTGTGTGTGTGTGTGTGTGTGTGTATATATGTATGTATATATGTGTGTGTATATATATATATATATGCATAAATACATATATAAACTATATATATATATTTTTGTGCATATATATGTGTGTGTGTATTTACATAGTTGTATTTACGTAGTTGTATTATACAGGAAGGAAGCTATGCTCATGGTGACCCGTCTTTGTATCTCTCAGCATTAATTTTTTTTCCTAATATCTGAATAGTGTTTGCACACACTGTTTCTTTGTCTAATTTGTTCCAGGCATCTATCATTCTGTGTGGGAAGCTATTTTTTTTTTTTTTTTCAAATCTCTTCTGTAATTATCTTTTTTGAATTTCTTTTTGTGTCCTCTTGTTTTTCCATTGTCCCACTTCAATAAATCATTCTTATCTAAGATTTCCATTCCTTTCATAATTCTATAGATAGTAGGTCTCCTCTTTCCCTTCTTTGTTCCAGAGTTGGTAATTCCAATTTGGACAGTCTTTGTAAGAGAAAGGCCAAACGCAGAGTGCGGGAACCAATGTATTTAACGTTTCGCCCAGCAGGGCTTCTTCAGAAATAAGACAGTGGAGAAACAAGGCTGGTGTTAATGTTGTTAAAACCAGCTTGGTAACAGTTGGCAATCTTATAAAAAGCTGAAAAACTAAGAGTGGGGAAAATGTTCGCCAAGCAGGTGTTTACTGTGTGCCTTGTTTAGGTTGTAAAAAGGTCTACATTGGTGAAAGTTTCTGTGGTATTGATAAAAGAATATTGGAACATAAATATGATATGAAAACTTACAATATGAATAATGCCATTGTTAGACATAGATTCGATACAGGCCACATTGCTGACTGGAATGATTCATAAGATTATTGAATATGAAAACCATAATATGAAATGTAGATGTTTTGAATTGGCTTTTATATCTCTGGTTGATAATATAATTAAAAACAATGGATTCTTTACAATAAATTAACCTTTAGGAATTTTGATAACCAAGTAACAAGCAATTTACGCAAATTGTTTACACCAGTTTTGTTTGTTTCTCCCTGCAAGCTTGGGCTATATAAGGAGTCAGATGTTTCTCCACTGTGTTATTTCTGAAGAAGCCCAGCTGGGCGAAATGTTAAATACATTGGATCCCATACTCTGTGTTTGGCTTCTCTTCTGTGTTGCGGTCGTTGCTGCTTTTACTCATTTGGACAGTATTTGTTCATATGTTGTTTTGGAAAGAGCTGCTGCCACTTTTGTTGTTGCTCTGTGTATTTTTTCTATTTTTTTTTTTTTTTTTTTTTTTTATTTTTTTTTATATTCTTTTTGGTACTGGGTGCCCATAGTGTTGCTGTGTACTCGAGTTTTGGTCTTTATTAGTGTAATTAAACATTTTTTTACCATTTTCTCATCCAAATAGACAAATGCCACTTTTATTGACCTCAATAAATTGTAGAATTCTCCGACTATTTTATTAATATGTTTGTCCAGTGTCATGCCTTTGCTGATCATCACTCCAAGATGTTTTTCTGAGTTTACTTTTTTGACCTCTTCTTCACCAATTTTATAATCTCTCGATATTCTGTTTTTACTTTTTCCAAATTCCATTGTACTACATTTCTTGATATTGAATTTCACTTCACACTTTTGAGTCTATTTCCAGATCTTGTCCAAGTCTTGTTGTAATGAGTTGCAATCCTCCTCCGTTCTTACTTTCTTTAGTATTTTTGTGCTGTCTGCAAAGAAATTCATATAACACTACTCCTTCATCCTGGGGTGGGTGGGTGTATACATATATGTATATATATTTATTTATATATATATATATATATATATATATATATATGTATATATATATGTATACATATATATATATATATATATATATATAAATATCTATATATATGTATCTATGTATATATATATATATATATATATATATATATAAACACACATATACACATGTTTCTGCCCCATAGAGTGCTGTCAACACAATCACACCCTTTCATACAGTGTCCTCTTTGCATGCAGTCCCAAATGCCTTTTTCTCATGACACTTTTTCTCCCCCCCTCCAAGGCATTTACTTCTTCCATCACCACTCCTCCTCCTCCCTTTCCTAGGGCCACATGTGACTTCAAATAACCAAAGTTATCCACTTCCTCCAGCCTCTATTCTTTAAGACTGACATCCAACTCTCTGCCATCCTCTCTCCTTGTACATCTTATCACTTTACTTCTATCCATATTTACCTTCAACTTTCTCTTATTGCATGCCTTCTCAAACTCCACCACTAACTCCCTTCCACAAGCACAGTGTCTTAAGCAAACAACAACTGGCTCATGTCCCACTTGTCTCTATTTTCTTTAACCATCTCCAATTCCCTGCCCAATACCCTCACCTTTACCTCCTGCACCACCTCATCCATGGGCACATGCCTATCACAGTCCCACCTTTCCTCAAACCACTCACTTTTTCCATTTCCAATTCTGACATGCTCGACTAATGTCATAAAACCTCTTGACAGCCCATAACAGCTTTCCCCCAATCCAATATGTCTGCAAAACTTTCCACAGTGCCTTCCTGTCTACTGTTATAAGCCTTTTCCAAATCTATAAAGGCCCAAAAACAACCTTACCTTTTCCTAAAGCTTTCTCAGATATCTGCCTTACCACAAAAATCTGATTCATGGAACCCCTACCTTTCCTAAATCCACACTGTTCCTCACCAATTACTACCTCTGTTCCTCTCCTAATCTTCTTAATGAAATCCATCCCATATACTTTCCCAACTACACTCAACAAACTGATCCCTCTGAAACTACTACACTCACATTGGTCCACTTTTACTTTGTAAAACAGAACTATACTGGCACTTCTCCAGTCGTCCTGCATTTCATCCTCCCTCAGACACACATGAAACAACCTCACTAGCTAGTCCACTATAATTGTACCTCCCTTCTTCAGACACTGCATGACACCCATCTAATCAAGGTGCTTTACCTGCTGTCATAATTTTCAAAACTATTTGCACTTCATCTTTTTTTTCGCCTCCCTTTTTCTCTGCCATAACTGATTTTCTTAGCACCTCCAATGTTACTATCAATCCCTCCATATCCTCCTTCTCATTCATTAGTGCTCTAAAATACTCTACCCACCATCCTCTTAATGCCTCTCCTTCTGTTAACATCTGTTCATCAGTGCCTTTTATGTTTACATGTAAACACACACACACTGATAGAGAGAATCTGATAAAATGGGATGACAGAAATACAAGAGGACATGGAAAGAAAATAAAAAAAGACAGCTATAGAAGAGATTTGAAAAAGAACAGCTTTCCTCACAGAGCAATAGACAGTTGGAACAAGTTAGATGAGAAAGTGGTGTGTGCAAAATCAATACATGAATTTAAAAATAGTTTAGATAAAATGAGATATGAAGACGGGACCCCACGAGCATAGCTCCCCTTCCCGTAAAATACAACTAGGTAAATACAACTAGGTAAATACACACACAGAATCTGATAAAATGGGATGACAGAAATACAAGAGGACACGGAAAGAAAATAAAAAAAGACAGCTATAGAAGATATTTGAAAAAGAACAGCTTTCCTCACAGAGTAATAGACAGTTGGAACAAGTTAGATGAGAAAGTGGTGTGTGCAAAAACAATACATGAATTTAAAAATAGTTTAGATAAAATGAGATATGAAGACGGGACCCCACGAGCATAGCTCCCCTTCCCGTAAAATACAACTAGGTAAATACACACACACACACACACACACTAGAGCAAAGAAGAGAGAGAGGAGATTTGATAGCTATTTACAGAATCATGAAAGGCATAGAAATTACTGATAGAGAGAATCTGATAAAATGGGATGACAGAAATACAAGAGGACACGGAAAGAAAATAAAAAAAGACAGCTATAGAAGAGATTTGAAGAAGAACAGCTTTCCTCACAGAGTAATAGACAGTTGGAACAAGTTAGATGAGAAAGTGGTGTGTGCAAAAACAATACATGAATTTAAAAACAGTTTAGATAAAATGAGATATGAAGACGGGACCCCACGAGCATAGCTCCCCTTCCCGTAAAATACAACTAGGTAAATACACACATACACCACAAACTTATTATGCTTCTACTCAAGACTAATAGACATAGTGCAAGAAAGGAATGGATGGGCTGATTGTGCCTTCCTGGACTTGCAAAAAGCTTTTGACAAAGTACCACACAGAAAATTACAAAAAAAAAACTGGAAAAAATAGGAGGAATACAAGGGAACCTACTAAAATGGTTGGAGGACTTCCTGACTGGTAGAAAGATGAGAGTAGTGCTCAGAGAAATATATTCAGATTGGAAAGAAGTGATCAGTGGAGAACCACAAGGATCTATATTGGCACCAATAATGTTTACTATTTATGTGAATGACATGGATGAGGATGTGAAATGTTACATGAGCTTCTTTGCAGACGACACCAAACTGTTAAGGAAAGTAGAAACTGATAAGGACTAGGAAGCACTGCAGGAAGACCTAAATAAGTTATGGAACTGGAGTCAGAAATGGGAAGTGGACTTTAATACTAAGAAGTGTAGCATAATGGAGTTTGGAAAGAGCAAAAACAGAATATCAAGACAATATAGAATTGGAACCAAGGAGGTAAAGAAGGAAGGATCCGAAAAAGATTTAGGTGTAATTATCACAAACAACTTGTCCTATGACAAACAGATTAATAAAATTGTCGGGGAGTCTTACAACTTGCTAAGATCAATAAAAATGGCATTTGCATACTTGGATGAGGACATGATAAAAAAATATTGGTTACATTGATAAGGCCTAGATTAGAATATGCGGTGACATTGTTGTCACCCAGTACCAAAAAGAATATAAAGAAAATAGAAAGAATCCAGAGAGCAGCAACAAAAATGGCACCTGCACCTCCAAACTTATCATATGTAGAGAGAGTGGCTAAATTGGAGTTACCAACGCTGGAGCAAAGAAGAGAGAGAGGTGACCTACTGACCATCTACAGAATCATGAAAGGCACAGAGATACTCGATAGAGAGGACTTACTAAACTGGGACAAGAGAAGCACAAAAGGGCATGGAAAGAAAATCAAGAAACATAGCTACAGAAAAGAACTGAAGAAAAACAGTTTTCCACATAGAGTAGTGGACACTTGGAACAAACTGGACAAAGAAATATGTGCAAAAAACATTCATGAGTTTAAAAGCAAACTAAACACTGAGAGATACAAAGGCGGGACACCACAAGCATAGCTCCCCTTCCCCCAAAATACAACTATGTAAATATACACACACAGTGTGATAGGTATCTGGAGCAAGCTGAATGAGGAAACAGTGAGTGCTAAAACTATCCAAGATTTTAAGAACAAATTGGATGCGGAAAGATACAAAAGCGGGTCACTATGAGCATAGCTCTCTTCCTGTAAAATACAAATAGGTAAATACACACACACACACACACATATATATATATATGTTTTCCACATAGAGTAGTGGACACTTGGAACAAACTGGACAAAGAAATATGTGCAAAAAACATTCATGAGTTTAAAAGCAAACTAAACACTGAGAGATACAAAGGCGGGACACCACAAGCATAGCTCCCCTTCCCCCAAAATACAACTATGTAAATATACACACACAGTGTGATAGGTATCTGGAGCAAGCTGAATGAGGAAACAGTGAGTGCTAAAACTATCCAAGATTTTAAGAACAAATTGGATGCGGAAAGATACAAAAGCGGGTCACTATGAGCATAGCTCTCTTCCTGTAAAATACAAATAGGTAAATACACACACACACACACACACACACACACATATATATATATATATATATATATATATATATATATATGTATATATATGTATATATATATATATATATATATATATATATATATATATATATATATGTGTGTGTATTTACCTAGTATTTTGCGGGAAGGGGAGCTATGCTCATGGTGTCCCGTCTTCATATCTCATTTTATCTAAACTACTTTTAAATTCATGTATTGTTTTTGCACACACCACTTTCTCATCTAACTTGTTCCAAATGTCTATCACTCTGTGAGGAAAGCTGTTCTTTTTCAGATCTCTTCTATAGGTGTCTTTCTTGATTTTCTTTCCGTGTCCTCTTATATTTCTATCATCCCATTTTATTAGATCCTCTCTATCAATAGTTTCTATGCCTTTCATCATTCTATAAATAGTTATCAAATCTCCTCTCTCTCTTTTTTGCTCTAATGTCTGTAGTTCAAGTTTTGCTAGTTTCTCTTCATATGATAGTTTTGTAAGTGTTGTTGCCAATTTTGTAATTGCTCTTTGTATTCTTTCAAGTTTTGTTATACATTTTTTTGTACTTGGTGACCACATCGTTGCTGTATATTTCAATCTTGGTCTTATCAAAGTGATTTGTATTTTCTTCACCATTTCTTCATCCAGGTATGTAAATGTTACTTTGATTGTTCTTACATATACCATACATATACCTAGGCTTTTTCCCCCTTACAAGGGAGGTAGCCAAAAAGGAAAAGGCACAAAATCACTTCCACCCATTCCATCCCCGAAAACACTCCACACCCCTCCACCCTCCCTCCCATCTTAGCACCTCCTAGATGATGGGTCATCCCTGCACCCTGTCCACTGCCCTGGGTCAGAAGCAGTGTCGCAAGACACAGCACATCCACAGCAAGGCCGCTTCATTAAATCGGCGACCCCCCCTCTCCGTCCCCCCATATAAAGGAGAGGACGGGGAGAAATCCCTTCGGGCTGCGTCAAAATTTTGCTCACACACACGACCTCACCCCCCATTCCCCCATCCATTCCACCTCATGCATCACAACATTTTCCATATACAACCATTCTCCATTCACCCCTGTCTTCTGTCCTCTCCCATCCTTCCTCAACAGACATTCCCCTCTTCCCCAAAGCCCCCTTCACCCCATCCATCCATCTCATCCTAGGACGTCCCCTCATGTTCACTCCCTCCACATCTGCCTTCCATACCTCCTTTACTAGTCTTTCTTCACTCATTCTTTCCATGTGTCCAAACCATCCCAATACTCTTTCATCAACCCTATCTCCCAGCTCCCTTTCCACCCATGTTCTCCTCCTCACCTCCTCATTTCTCACTCTATCTAGCCTAGTAACCCCCATCATACTTCTCAGACACCTCATCTCAAACCCATTCAAGCTTCTTCTCTCTTCCTCTCTTATGTTCCATGTTTCTGCTCCATACAGTACTGTTGGCACAATCACTCCTTCATACAGTCTCCTCTTAGCATCCATTCCCAAATTTCTATTCCTCATTACACTTTTTAATCCACCAAGGCATTTACTCGCTTCTCTCAATCTACATTCTACCTCCACCTTCACTCCACCTTTTCCTGCCACATTTGCACCCAAATATCTAAAACTATCCACTTCCTCCAGTTGCTCTCCCTTAATGCTCACTTCCAGACTACTGCCACTTTCACCCCTTGTACATCTCATCACCTTACTTTTACCCACATTTATCTTCAGCTTTCTTCTATCACACACTCTCCCAAACTTTGTCACCAACTTCCTCAATCCCTCCTCTGATCCTGCCACAAGCGCAGTGTCATCTGCAAACAACAGCTGGCTCACCTCCCACTTTTCTCCATTTTTTTTAACCATCTCCAATCCCTGACCCACTACCCTTGCATTTACCTCTCGCACTACCCCATCCATGTATAAGTTGAACAGCCAGGGTGACATAACACATCCTTGACGAGGTCCCACCTTTACCTCGAACCACTCACTCTCTCCATTTCTAATCCTGACACAAGCTCTACTACTCTCATAAAAACTCTTGACAGCTCCGAGAAGCTTTCCTCCTATCCTGTATATCCACATAACCTCCCACGGTGCCTTTCTGTCTACCCTGTCTTAAGCCTTTTCCAGATCCATAAAGGCCCAAAAAACATCCTTCCCCTTTCCTACAGCTTTCTCACATATCTGTCTTACCACAAAAATCTGATCTACACAACCTCTACCTGTCCTAAACCCACACTGTTCCTCACCAATTACTCCCTCTGTTCCTCTCCTAATCCTCTCAATCAAGATCCTCCCATAAGCCTTCCCAACTACACTTAACAAGCTAATCCTTCTGAAACTACTACATTCACACTTGTCCCCCTTTCCCTTGTAAAGTGGAACTATACAAGCACTCCTCCAGTCCTCCGGCACTCTACCTTCTCTCCAGCAAACATTAAATAACCTCACCAACCAGTCCACCATCACTATACCTCCTTTTTTAAGACATTCTGCATGGCATCCATCCAGACCAGGTGCCTTACCTGCTTTCATCATCTTAACTGCTGCCTTCACTTCAGCCTTCCTTATTTCTCCTCCATTTTCCTCACTCATCACGGTCATTTTCTTAGCATTTCTCACTGCAGCTATCTTTCCCTCCCTATCCTCCTTCACATTAAGCAACTCCCTAAAATATTCTGCCCATCTTCCCCTTACTGCCTTCTCCTCCATTATCATCTCTCCATCTGCACCTTTTACCTTTTCTTCTCTACTTGATTCGCCTCCTCTTCCTCTCTTAATTTCTTTCCAAAACATCTTTTTATTACTTTCAAAATTTTCTGTCATACTCCTACCCCATTTTACATCTGCTCTCCTCTTTGCCTCCTTTACCTTTTGCTTTACTTCTCTTTTCTTTTCTTTGTACGTCTCATATGACTCCCTCGTCCTATTTTGTAACCAATCTGTGTAAGCTTGCTTCTTCTCTTCTACAACCTTCTTCATTTCCTCATCCCACCATTCACTACCCTTCCTTCTATTTCCTCCTGTCCTTCTTGTTCCACACACCATCTTTGCACACTTTGTGACTCCCTCCTTGAACCATCCTCATTCCTCCTCTATTCCTAGATCTACTCTATCCTTCACTCCCTCCCACTCCTCCTTCAGCTTCTTCTTGTACTCCTTCTCCTTTTCCTCTTCGTTTAAAGAGTTCACTCTAAGCACCTCCCTACCTTTTGTCCCTTTCCTCTTTCTCCATCTATCCTCCACTCTCAACTTACCTTCCACCAGAAAATGATCTGATATTCCCCCACCCTCTCCCCTTAGCACATGTACATCCTTAACTCTTCCTATCATAATCCTATTTACCACTACATAGTCCATTAAAGCTCTATCTACCACCCTTCCCTCCACCACCTTCTCCCATGTGTACTTATGCTTGACTTTCTTCCGAAACACTGTATTTGCTATCATCAACTCTCTTTCTAGACACATTTCCACCATCAACTCTCCACTACGATTTTTTCCTGGAACTCCACATTTCCCAACCACTCCATCATGTATACGCCTCATATACATGACGAGTAGTATCGCCCAGTCATATAACCCACTCACTCCCTCACACACTCACCAAACACCAGCCGGCCGACAATGAGGCCTTATGAATGGGATACAATCAATTGGCTCCTTTCCTACCCTAGCTTTAAGGTCTCCCAGTACTATTACATTTACACTTCTCCCTAAACCCTCTATGCACTCATTTAAATCTATCCAAAAGGCCTCCCTTTCTTCTACACTCTTCTCACTGCCAGGCCCATATGCACTTACAAAACTCACATCTTCTTTCCCACATTATCCTTGAGGAAACCTTCCACTCCACTACACGTTTACCTATCTCTTCACTTACTAGTATAGCCACCCTTTCCCTCCCTCGCCCTCTCTTCACTCCTGATAACCTCCCACTTACACTCCCAAACTTACAATCGCCCTTCCCTTTCAGCTTAGTTTCACTCAAAGCCAACACATCCATCTTTCTCACAAACATACTACCTATCTCTTCCCTTTTACTCTCATCTGTACCACATCCACGCACATTAAAAGACCCAAACCTTAGGGTGCTGGTCCGAGAACTTCCAGCCCCTCTTATGCCTTTGCCTTTACTTTTAGGAATTGCCCTGTGGGGCTACAAGGAGAAGGATGCCTAGTCCCAATCCCCGTCCCTTTCTTCTCGCCTCTTACGATCAAAGTGGGAATACTTGGTGGCAGTATTCTTTTCCCCCACCACAGAAAAATAAATACTCAGAGAAATGGTACAGTATAGCAGCAAGGGGTTGGGGGACAGCATAACGGAGGGACAGTTGTAGTATAAAAGTGTCATCATTTCTCTATGAACAGAGTTTTCCTCTATCATGGACAAAATGATGTGTGGCTCTGGTCCATAGGGGCAACCCATATAGACCCTAAAGTATCGACTGCATGCTACGCTGCCGCAATAACAAGCAGCCAAT
Source organism: Oratosquilla oratoria (assembly GCF_046742065.1). Lineage (NCBI taxonomy): Eukaryota > Metazoa > Arthropoda > Malacostraca > Stomatopoda > Squillidae > Oratosquilla > Oratosquilla oratoria. Next base: position 78,892 of record NW_027467551.1, read on the forward strand.
ACCCCAGACGGGGTATTGTTCTTATTGAATTATAAGTTTCTCCAAAAATCTTGTTTATATGTTTCTCAGGTGACATATTATTCGTAATAATGACTCCCAGGTCCTTCTCATTTGCTACTTTTTTTTATTCCTTCTTCTCCCAATTTATATGATCCTATTATTCTCTTTTTGCTTTTTCCAAATTCCATTATACTACACTTCTTAGTATTGAACTCCATCTCCCACTTCCTACTCCATTCCCATACTTTATTGAGATCACTCTGTAGTGACTCACAATCTTCTTCAGTGTTCACTTTTTTTTAACAGCTTTGCATCATCTGCAAAGAAGCTCATATAACTTTCAATTTCTTCATCCATATCATTAATATATATAGCAAACATTATTGGGGCCAGAACTGTTCTTTGTGAAAAAACACTTATTACTTCATCCCAATTAGTGTTTGTCTCTTATCGCTACTCTCATTTTTCTTTCTTGCAAAAAGTCTTTCATCCATTTAAGCAGTTTGCCCTGTATTCCTCCTTCAGTTTCTAATTTCTTAAGCAACTTCTTATGTGGTACTTTGTCAAAAGCTTTTTTTAGGTCTAGAAATGCACAATCAGCCCATCCATCTCTTGTCTTATATGTATTAGCCTTGAATAGAAACATATTAAATTGGTGACACATGATCGTCCTTGTCTGAATCCAAATTGCCTTGGATTTAGTACGTTGTTTTTTTCCAAATATTTTACCCATCTACTTTTGACAATTCTTTCACAAATTTTTGCTATTGTACTTGTTAGAGAGACTGGTCTATAGTTGGTAGGGTCTTTATTTCCCCCTTTATATATAGGTACTATATTTGCTTTTTTCCAATCATTTGGAACTTTTCCTTTTTCCAGGACCTGTTTATTATGCTATGTATTTTGTCTGCCAGTTCATTCCTGCATTCTTTCATTCCAGTTTGCTATTTCATCTGGTCCATGCGATTTTCTGACATCAAGATTACTCAAATGTTTCATTATTTTGTTCTTTGTTACTTCTATTTCTTTCATAGGGGGGACTTTCTCTTTCCATTCAATCTCTCCAGGTTGTATGTTCTCCCTTGTAAACACTGATTTAAAATGCTTGTTCATAATTTCTGCCATTTCTATTTCCTTTGTGTATTCAACTCCTTGTCTTAATTTCTCTAATTCTTGTTTGTTTTTCAGTTTGTTGTTTACAAATATGTAAAATAGTTTTGGTTGATCTTTACATTTTTCTATGACATCTTTTTCATATTTTCTCTTTTCCTCTCTGCACACTTGTACATATTCATTTCTATAGCAAGTATATATTTTCCATTTTTCAGGTCTTTTGTCTTTCTTCATCTGGTCCAAGGTTTATCTCTTTTGTCTTTTAACTCCCTACAACCTTTGTTGTACCAACACTTTACATTTTTTTTTTTTTTACATACTTTTCCACTCTTTTTTTTTCTTTTTTCTCTAAATTTTTGTCAAAATATTCCATTTCTCTTCCACTGTTGTTTCTTCTTTGTATGGGGCAGAAATATGGAACATAAGAGAGGAAGAGAGAAGGAGTTTGAATGTGTTTGAGATGATGTGTCTGAGAAGTATGATGGGGGTTACTAGGCTAGATAGAGTGAGAAATGAGGAGGTGAGGAGAAGAACGGGGGTGGAAAGGGAGTTGGGAGATAGGGTTGATGAAAGAGTATTAGGATGGTTTGGACACATGGAAAGAATGAGTGAAGAAAGACTAGTAAAGGAGGTATGGAAGGCAGATGTGGAGGGAGTGAACATGAGGGGACGTCCTAGGATGAGATGGATGGATGGGGTGAAAGGGGCTTTGGGGAAGAGGGGAATGTCTGTTGAGGAAGGATGGGAGAGGACAGAAGACAGGGGTGAATGGAGAATGGTTGTATATGGAAAATGTTGTGATGCATGAGGTGGAATGGGCGGGGGGGTGAGGTAGTATGTGTGAGCAAATTTGACGCAGCCTGAAGGGATTTCTCCCCGTCTTCTCCTTTTATGCATGAGGGGGACGGAGAGGGGGGTCACCGATTTAATGAAGCGGCCTTGCTGTGGATGTGCTGTGTCTTGCGACACTGCTTCTGACCCAGGGCAGTGGACAAGGTGCAGGGATGACCCGTCATCCAGGAGGTGCTCAGATGGGAGGGAGGGTGGAGGGGTGTGGAGTGTATTCAGGGGTGAAATGGGTGGGAGTTTTTTTATGCCTTTTTCTTTTTGGCTACCCCCCTTGTAAGGGGGAAAAAGCCTTGGTATATGTATGAATGTATATTCTTTCCCAGTTTTCTTTTTGAAAGAATTCTCTTATTTTATCAAAATTTGTTTTTTCATACATCTTCCTTTTCTATATTGTTCATTTCTTTTCATGTATTTTTCCTCATTTAGTTCCAGTTCAATCAATATGTGGTAACTTTTACTTATTGGTGTCTTATATTCAATCTTTTCCACTATTTTAGGTTCAGATGTGATTATTAGGTCTAGTCTTGATGGTTCTTCATTTCTATACCTAGTGTTCTCTTGTATCCATTGTGTCATTGTATGGTCAATAATCGTCTTGAGTAGAACATTTCCCCATGAGTCATCTCCACCCTTTACTGTCATCTCTTCCCAGCAGACTTCTTTGCAATTAAAGTCGCCCATCATAACTATTCTTCCTCCATCTTCCATTATCTTATTTAATGTTATCCTTGTGTCTTCTAACATACTTGTATGTTCACTCTCTTCCCACGAGGCTGTTTTTGGCGGCACATGATTTATCACAAACTTTCTGCTCTTCTTATCTCTGTCTTCCACTTCGATCATAATCATCTCTACTGTATTCTTTCCATATGTGACACACCTCACGTTTATATCCTTCTTAGTCAGGAACATAACTCCACCCCCTTGTTTTGTCTCTCTGTTTCTAATCCAATAGTTATATGCATCATGTCCTACACTTGGGTGGTAGTGGACCTTTTAATTTTGTTTCTACAATTCCCATTATGTCTGGCTTTTTCCTTCAGATAATCATTCAGTTCATTCAATCCTGTTATTAATCCATCTATATTTGTGTAAGACACTCTTAATTTTCTGCTACTTCCATTGTATTCTCTGTTTCCCTTTTGTTTTTCTCTAGTATGTCCCATTTCCTCACTTTCATGTTCACTACTCTCCAATAGAATTTCTCTTTTTCTGACTCTGTTCTGTTCTCGTTTTTTTTCCTTAGCTTCTTGTCTCTTTGTTTTCCTCTATTCTTTCTTCTTTATTTATTTCTCTTTTTATCCATACCTTTTTATATTGTTCACTGTTTTCTAGTTTCCCTGTTTTTGCTAAGATGTTCTCTGCTGTCGTTTGTGAGCTGAATTTAATCTTAATTGGTCTGGTCTTATCAGTACTATACTTTCCGAGTCCATACATCTCTTCAATTTGTTTCATGATTTCAGCTTCATCTTCCTGAACTAATTCTAATAAACTGCTTACTTTTTCTTTTTCTTCTTTGATTCTTGTGGTTCTATTTAGATTATACTTCTTTTCCATTCCTAATATAATTATACACTTCTTTTTATCTGCTAAGTCTCTTACTATATTCTCCTGTCTCATCACTTTAATAACTGAGTCTTCAGTTTGTTCTTTCATTTGCTGTTTTATTATGTCAGTACAGTATATGCAACTTTACTGTTCTCTTGGATTTTTTCCAACCCTGTGCTTCTTGTGCTATGGACTTTTCTCTTTTTTTTTTCCCTCTTTAATTCCTCATTCTCATCTTTTATTTCTTTTAACTGTCTTTTTAATTCTTCTATTTCTTTAGGATTTTGTTCACCTTCTCTAGTTCTTCTAATTTTTCAACTCTCTGCGCAATATTTGTTATTTTACCAAACCTACTCTCCCAATGTTCAGTCATTTTCTCAAGTTTTTCCTCTAGTCTTGCTAATCAGGGGAGGTTGGTATCCCCCCTCTCATTAAATCCCTGGAAATTATTATCTTCACCTTCCATTGTGCTGCTCTTATCTATATTTCTAATCTTTACATTTTTATTAATTCCTTCTTCTCCAAAATCATCATCGGTCCTTTGCTTGTTTACAAGACGCCTGGCCTACTGGACCAAGTCCTCCCCTTCCTCATTTCCTTCCATTTCCCTCAGTAATCCCTCCCCTTCTCCTTTTTCATAACCTTCTCACTACACCACGAGCTTTCCCCTTCCCTATAAATACAACACAGGTACTTCTTTGTCATTGTGATCCTTGAAATCCTTGGATAACTCCGGAGTCCGAACTTCGCTGTCACCTTGACCAACGTGTGTGTGTGTGTGTGTGTGTGTGTGTATTTACCTAGTTGTATTTACCTAGTTGTATTTTACGGGAAGGGGAGCTATGCTCGTGGGGTCCCGTCTTCATATCTCATTTTATCTAAACTATTTTTAAATTCATGTATTGTTTTTGCACACACCACTTTCTCATCTAACTTGTTCCAACTGTCTATTACTCTGTGAGGAAAGCTGTTCTTTTTCAAATCTCTTCTATAGCTGTCTTTTTTTATTTTCTTTCCGTGTCCTCTTGTATTTCTATCATCCCATTTTATCAGATTCTCTCTATCAGTAATTTCTATGCCTTTCATGATTCTGTAAATAGCTATCAAATCTCCTCTCTCTCTTCTTTGCTCTAGTGTCTGTAGTTCAAGTTTTGCTAGTCTCTCTTCATATGATAGTTTTGAGAGTGTTGGTGCCAATTTTGTGATTGCTCTTTGTATTCTTTCAAGTTTTGTTATACATTTTGTACTTGGTGACCATATCGTTGCTGCATATTCCAATCTTGTGTGTATTTATTTACCTAGTTGTATTTACCTAGTTGTATTTTACGGGAAGGGGAGCTATGCTCGTGGGGTCCCGTCTTCATATCTCATTTTATCTAAACTATTTTTAAATTCATGTATTGTTTTTGCACACACCACTTTCTCATCTAACTTGTTCCAACTGTCTATTACTCTGTGAGGAAAGCTGTTCTTTTTCAAATCTCTTCTATAGCTGTCTTTTTTTATTTTCTTTCCGTGTCCTCTTGTATTTCTGTCATCCCATTTTATCAGATTCTCTCTATCAGTAATTTCTATGCCTTTCATGATTCTGTAAATAGCTATCAAATCTCCTCTCTCTCTTCTTTGCTCTAGTGTCTGTAGTTTAAGTTTTTGTAGTGTGTGTGTGTGTGTGTGTGTGTGTGTGTATTTACCTAGTTGTATTTTACGGGAAGGGGAGCTATGCTCGTGGGGTCCCGTCTTCATATCTCATTTTATCTAAACTATTTTTAAATTCATGTATTGTTTTTGCACACACCCCTTTCTCATTTAACTTGTTCCAACTGTCTATTATTCTGTGAGGAAAGCTGTTCTTTTTTCAGATCTCTTCTATAGCTGTCTTTTTTTATTTTCTTTCCGTGTCCTCTAGTATTTCTATCATCCCATTTTATCAGATTCTCTCAGTAATTTCTATGCCTTTCATGATTCTGTAAATAGCTATCAAATCTCCTCTCTCTCTTCTTTGCTCTAGTGTCTGTAGTTCAAGTTTTTCTAGTCTCTCTTCATATGATAGTTTTGAGAGTGTTGGTGCCAATTTTGTAATTGCTCGTGTGTGTGTGTGTGTATTTACCTAGTTGTATTTTACGGGAAGGGGAGCTATGCTCGTGGGGTCCCGTCTTCATATCTCATTTTATCTAAACTATTTTTAAATTCATGTATTGTTTTTGCACACACCACTTTCTCATCTAACTTGTTCCAACTGTTTATTACTCTGTGAGGAAAGCTGTTCTTTTTCAAGTCTCTTCTATAGCCGTCTTTTTTTATTTTCCCTCCGTGTCCTCTTGTATTTCTGTCATCCCATTTTATCAGATTCTCTCTATCAGTAATTTCTATGCCTTTCATGATTCTGTAAATAGCTATCAAATCTCCTCTCTCTCTTCTTTGCTCTAGTGTCTGTAGTTCAAGTTTTTCTAGTCTCTCTTCATATGATAGTTTTGAGAGTGTTAGTGCCAGTTTTGTAATTGCTCTTTGTATTCTTTCAAGTTTTTTTATACATTTTTTTGTACTTGGTGACCATATCGTTGCTGCATATTCCAATCTTGGTCTTATCAGGGTGATTAGGATTTTCTTCATCATTTCTTCATCCAGGTATGTAAATGCAACTTTGATTGTTCTTATTAAATTATAGGTTTCTCCAAAAATCTTATATGTTTCTCAGGTGACATATTATTCATAACAATGACTCCCAGGTCCTTCTCATTTTCTACTTTTTTTATTCCTTCTTCTCCCAATTTATATGCTCCTGTTATTCTGTTTTTGCTTTTTCCAAATTCCATTATACTACACTTTTTTGTATTGAACTCCATCTCCCACTTCCTACTCCATTCCTGTACTATATTTAGGTCTCTCTGTAGTGATTCACAATCTTCTTCAGTTTTCACTCTTTTCAGTAGTTTTGCATCATCTGCAAAGAAGCTCATATAGCTTTCAATTCCTTCATCCATATCATTAATATATATAGCAAACATTATTGGGGCCAGAACTGTTCCCTGCGGAACACCGCTTATTACTTCATCCCATTTTGATGTATTTACCTATTTACCTAGTTGTATTTTACGGGAAGGGGAGCTATGCTCGTGGGGTCCCGTCTTCATATCTCATTTTATCTAAACTATTTTTAAATTCATGTATTGTTTTTGCACACACCACTTTCTCATCTAACTTGTTCCAACTGTCTATTGCTCTGTGAGGAAAGCTGTTCTTTTTCAAATCTCTTCTATAGTTGTCTTTTTTTATTTTCTTTCCGTGTCCTCTTGTATTTCTGTCATCCCATTTTATCAGATTCTCTCTATCAGTAATTTCTATGCCTTTCATGATTCTGTAAATAGCTATCAAATCTCCTCTCTCTCTTCTTTGCTCTAGTGTCTGTAGTTTAAGTTTTTGTAGTCTCTCTTCATATGATAGTTTTGAGAGTGTTGGTGCCAGTTTTGTGATTGCTCTTTGTATTCTTTCAAGTTTTTTTATACATTTTTTGTACTTGGTGACCATATCGTTGCTGCATATTCCAATCTTGTGTGTGTATTTACCTAGTTGTATTTACCTAGTTGTATTTTACGGGAAGGGGAGCTATGCTCGTGGGGTCCCGTCTTCATATCTCATTTTATCTAAACTATTTTTAAATTCATGTATTGTTTTTGCACACACCACTTTCTCATCTAACTTGTTCCAACTGTCTATTACTCTGTGAGGAAAGCTGTTCTTTTTCAAATCTCTTCTATAGCTGTCTTTTTTTATTTTCTTTCCGTGTCCTCTTGTATTTCTGTCATCCCATTTTATCAGATTCTCTCTATCAGTAATTTCTATGCCTTTCATGATTCTGTAAATAGCTATCAAATCTCCTCTCTCTCTTCTTTGCTCTAGTGTCTGTAGTTTAAGTTTTTGTAGTGTGTGTGTGTGTGTGTGTGTGTGTGTGTGTATTTACCTAGTTGTATTTTACGGGAAGGGGAGCTATGCTCGTGGTTTCCCCGTCTTTATATCTCATTTTATCTGAACTATTTTTAAATTCATGTATTGTTTTTGCACACACTACTTTCACATCTAACTTGTTCCAACTGTCTATTATTCTGTGTGGAAAGCTGTTCTTTTTTCAGATCTCTTCTATAGCTGTCTTTTTTTATTTTCTTTCCGTGTCCTCTTGTATTTCTATCATCCCATTTTATCAGATTCTCTCAGTAATTTCTATGCCTTTCATGATTCTGTAAATAGCTATCAAATCTCCTCTCTCTCTTCTTTGCTCTAGTGTCTGTAGTTCAAGTTTTTCTAGTCTCTCTTCATATGATAATTTTGAGAGTGTTGGTGCCAATTTTGTAATTGCTCGTGTGTGTGTGTGTGTGTGTGTATTTACCTAGTTGTATTTTACGGGAAGGGGAGCTATGCTCGTGGGGTCCCGTCTTCATATCTCATTTTATCTAAACTATTTTTAAATTCATGTATTGTTTTTGCACACACCACTTTCTCATCTAACTTGTTCCAACTGTTTATTACTCTGTGAGGAAAGCTGTTCTTTTTCAAGTCTCTTCTATAGCCGTCTTTTTTTATTTTCCCTCCGTGTCCTCTTGTATTTCTGTCATCCCATTTTATCAGATTCTCTCTATCAGTAATTTCTATGCCTTTCATGATTCTGTAAATAGCTATCAAATCTCCTCTCTCTCTTCTTTGCTCTAGTGTCTGTAGTTCAAGTTTTTCTAGTCTCTCTTCATATGATAGTTTTGAGAGTGTTAGTGCCAGTTTTGTAATTGCTCTTTGTATTCTTTCAAGTTTTTTTATACATTTTTTTGTACTTGGTGACCATATCGTTGCTGCATATTCCAATCTTGGTCTTATCAGGGTGATTAGGATTTTCTTCATCATTTCTTCATCCAGGTATGTAAATGCAACTTTGATTGTTCTTATTAAATTATAGGTTTCTCCAAAAATCTTATATGTTTCTCAGGTGACATATTATTCATAACAATGACTCCCAGGTCCTTCTCATTTTCTACTTTTTTTATTCCTTCTTCTCCCAATTTATATGCTCCTGTTATTCTGTTTTTGCTTTTTCCAAATTCCATTATACTACACTTTTTTGTATTGAACTCCATCTCCCACTTCCTACTCCATTCCTGTACTATATTTAGGTCTCTCTGTAGTGATTCACAATCTTCTTCAGTTTTCACTCTTTTCAGTAGTTTTGCATCGTCTGCAAAGAAGCTCATATAGCTTTCAATTCCTTCATCCATATCATTAATATATATAGCAAACATTATTGGGGCCAGAACTGTTCCCTGCGGAACACCGTGTGTGTGTGTGTGTGTGTGTATGTGTGTGTGTGTGTGTGTGTGTGTGTGTGTGCGCGCATGTACGCTTGTATAGCATTCTTATAGTTGTTGAACTTTGTAACATTCTCAGCTTTTCCAATATATAATTGTTTTTCCTTTAAGAAGATTGTGGTAAATTAGGTTTCCATAATCTTCTGTTTATTTCAATGTTTCGTCTTTAATAAGACATTATGAGAATTAACCTTGATAATAGAGTACAATGGATATACACACTATAAGAAAAATGCAAATGGTACGAGACAATAAATGAGAAATATCTCATATATTTTTGATGATAGAGAGGGAGACTGCCACTGACCGACCAAGCACCTTCGTTAATGCACAGCTAAACCAGTTGACATTTCCAGGCAGCAACTGAAGAGTTAAAATGGTCGAAACGGGAACCTTGGACGGACAGGCATGGCAGATGGTCTTGTGGGGCAACATGGAATGCTTGGAGTACTTGTACACCTCTTGCGAGTACAGCGATTTGGACATCATCTTTCGAGAAGGGGTTTGCATCAAGGTAAGTGTGGATACTCGCCTTGAACATCATGCACTTCTTGAGCAAGGTGGGTTGTGCTTTCACATGTGCTGCCCCCGAGGAAGGCTTTGGACATAATCCGCGACTCCCTCAGGCCCACAGGCTGATCCTGTCCATGAAGTCACCCGTGTTCAGTGCCATGCTGATGGGACCCATGGCTACTACCGGTAAGCAGCTCAACCTTCCAGAGGATCACCATGAGACCTTCCGGAAGCTTCTGGATCACACGTACCTGGACCGGATGGACCTGGAGTCTGTTGAAGAGGCTCTCGAGGTGTACGCCATGGCCCACAAGTACTTGATGGAACATGCAAGGAAAACTTGTCTGCAGGTATGGGGGATGCATTTGCCCTAGTTATCCTGTCTGTTCTTCCTTGGATAATTTGAGTGGTCTCTCTACAAGAAGTTTCATTTTGTTGAAGTGCTGAATTCATCTGTTTGTGTGAAATAGTATGTGGAATATGGCTGGAGCCCATCCACCCAGGCCCGTAGCCACGGAGGGGCTATGGAGGGGATTAACACCCCCCCCCCAAATGCCCCCCTAGTAATCTCAAGCTCATATATATGTATTTTTCAGTCAGCTTCCGAGAATATTCTTTGCTGTCCTTCTATTATATATCTTGCCACTTTTTGTGACCTACATGTGTTTGTACCGCATGACCCATACATGATGTCCAATGCACTGTTGGCCCACACTGATGATCATATTACACATGGGTGCAATTGTGTCGGGAAAAGGAGGAATGGAGGTGGAGGTAGATTGTATATTAAGAAAAACATGTAGATGCCTTGGGTGATTAAGAAGTGGAATGAGAAATAAACGTTTGGGAATGGATGCTATGAGAAGATTGCATGAAGGAGTGATTTTGCTGACAACACTCTATGGGGCAGAAACATGGGACATAAGAGAGGATGAGTTTGAGTTTGTTTGAGATGAAATGCCTGAGAAGTATGATAGGGGTTAAAAGGCTGGATAGAGTGAGAAACAAGGAGGTGAGTAGGAGAACGGGAGTGGAAAGTGGGTTGGGAGATAGGGTTGATGAAAAGTATTGGGATGGTTTGGAAACGGTGAAGAAAGATTAGAAAAAGAGGTGTGGAAGGTAGAGGTAGAAGGAGTGAACATGAGGGGGTAACCAAGGGTAAGATGGATGGATGGGGTAAAAGGGACATTGGGAAAGAGGGGAATTTCTGTTGAAGCAGGACAGGAGAAGGCAGAAGATAGGGGTGAGTGGAGAATGGCTGTGTATGGATGATAGTGTGGTGCATGGAAGGGGTTGGAGGGGGTTAGGGAGTGGTTATATGTGAATGATATTTTGACACAGGCCCAAAGGGCTCTCTCCCCATCTTCTCCTTTTCTGCATGAGGGAATGGAGAGGGGTTGAAGAAAAGAGGGAGGGAGGGGAGAATAGGAGTAAAATGGGTGGGGATGAAATGGATGGGAGTGGAATTATGCCTTTTGACTTTGGCTATCTCCCTTGGAAGAGAAAAAAAAGCCCTTAATATATATATATGCATATACATGTGTATATACATATATAATTGTATGTACACACACACACACACACACACACACACACACACACACACACACTTTCAACGAACGGACGGCTTGAAGAACGTTCTGAAGAAAAGTGTAGATTGTGGATCCCAACGCAAAGAGAAGTGCCTTTTTGTATTTACAGGGTGGGGGTAATTTGCTCGTGGGGTTGTGGTAATGTATGGAATGTGTAGATGGGGAGGTTTTGCTGGGGAAATGTATGGTAATGAGGAAGTAGAGGACTTGGCCCTAACAGACCGCCGAAAAGTAAACAAGCGACCGCAAGACGAGCTGGAGGACGACGGAATGTCTAATAAAAATGTAAAGATTAGAAGTATAGATAGGAACAATACAGTAGAAAGTGATGAGAATATTTTCAAGGGATTTAAAGAGAGTGGGGGGGACAACCCCCCCCCCCCCCCCCCCCCGACTGACAAGACGAGAGAAGAAGGTTGATAAGGTGATCGAGGCCGTGGAGAGTAGGTTAGGTCATATGAACACCATTTTACAAAGGGTTGAAAGATTGGAAGAACTAGAAAAGGCGAATAAAAACTTAACTGATGAAATAGAAGACCTAAAAAGACAGTTAAGAGATGTAAAGGTGGAGAATGAGGAATTGAAGAAGAATAGTAAAGAAAACAGAGAGACAATAGCTAAAGAAAGTAAAAATTGGAAGAAAACCCAAGAAGGAAATAAGGTTTCATTCACTGACATAGTCAAACAGCAATTGAAAGAACATACTGAAGACTCAGTTATTAAAGTGATGAGACAAAAGGAGAATATAGTAAGAGATTTAGCAGACAAGAAGAAATGTATAATTATATTAGGAATGGAAGAGAAACACAACACAGATAGAACCACAAGAATCAAAGAGGAAAATGAAAAAGTAAGCCAATTACTAGAGTCAGTTCAGGAAGATGAACCAGAAATTATGAAACAAATCGAAGAGAAATTTAGACTCGGAAAGTATAGCACAGACAAGACCAGACCAATTAAGATTAAATTCAAGTCACAAACAACGGCAGAGAATATCTTATCCAAAACAGGGAAACTAGCAACAAGTGAACAATACAAAAAGATATGGATAAAAAGAGAAATGAATAAAGAGGAAAGAGAGGAAGAAAAGCAGAAAAGACTTGAAGCTAAGGCAAAAAACGAGAACAGAACAGAGTCAGAGAAAGAGAGATTCTATTGGAGAGTAGTGAACATGAAACTAAGGAAGTTCGACATACAAAAGAAAAACATAAGGGAAACAGAGAACACAATGGAAGTGGCAGAAAACTAAGAGTGTCTTACACAAATATAGATGGATTAATAACAGGATTGAATGAGCTGAATGATTATTTGAAGGAAAAAGAACCGGACATAATGGGAATTGTAGAAACAAAATTAAAAGGCCCACTACCACCCAACAGTGTAGGACATGATGCATACAATTATTGGATTAGAAACAGAGAGAAAAAGCAAGGGGGTGGAGTTATGTTCCTGACTAAGAAGGATATAAACGTGAAAGGTGTCATATATGGAAAGAATACAGTAGAGATGATTATGATAGAAGTGGAAGACAGAGATAAGAAGAGCAGAAAATTTGTGATAAATTATGTGCCTCCGAAAACAGCCTCATGGGAGGAGAGTGAACATAAAAGTATGTTAGAGGACACAAAGATAACATTAGATAAAATAATGGAAGATGGAGGAAGAATAGTTATGATGGGCGACTTTAATTGCAAAGAAATCTGCTGGGAAGAAATGACAGTAAAGGGTGGAGACGACTCATGGGGAAACGCTCTACTTGAGATGATTATTGACCACACAATGACACAATGGATACAGGAGAACACTAGGTATAGAAATGAAGAAGAACCATCGAGACTAGACTTATTAATTACATTTGGATTCAGACAAGGACGATCATGCGTCACCAATTTAATATGTTTCTATTCAAGGCTAATAGATATAATACAAGAAAGAGATGGATGGGCTGATTGTGCATTTCTAGACCTAAAAAAAGCTTTTGACAAAGTACCACATAAGAAGTTGCTTAAGAAACTAGAATCTGAAGGAGGAATACAAGGTAAATTACTAAATTGGATGGAAGACTTTTTGCAAGAAAGAAAAATGAGAGTAGTGATAAGAAACCAGCACTCAAAATGGAATGAAGTAATAAGCGGTGTCCCGCAGGGAACAGTCCTGGCCCCAATAATGTTTGCTATATATATTAATGATATGGATGAAGGAATTGAAAGCTATATGAGCTTCTTTGCAGACGATGCAAAACTACTGAAAAGAGTGAAAACTGAAGAAGATTGTGAATCACTACAGAGAGATCTAAATAAAGTACAGGAATGGAGTAGGAAGTGGGAGATGGAGTTCAATACAAAAAAGTGTAGTATAATGGAATTTGGAAAAAGCAAAAACAGAATAACAGGAGCATATAATTTGGGAGAAGAAGGAATAAAAAAAAGTAGAAAATGAGAAGGACCTGGGAGTCATTGTTATGAATAATATGTCACCTGAAAAACATATAAATAAGATTTTTGGAGAAACTTATAATTTAATAAGAACAATCAAAGTGGCATTTACATACCTGGATGAAGAAATGGTGAGGAAAATCCTAATCACCCTGATAAGACCAAGATTAGAATATGCAGCAACAATATGGTCACCAAGTACAAAAAAATGTATAAAAAAAACTTGAAAGAATACAAAGAGCAATTACAAAACTGGCACCAACACTCTCAAAACTATCATATGAAGAGAGACTAGAAAAACTTGAACTACAGACACTAGAGCAAAGAAGAGAGAGAGGAGATTTGATAGCTATTTACAGAATCATGAAAGGCATAGAAATTACTGATAGAGAGAATCTGATAAAATGGGATGACAGAAATACAAGAGGACACGGAAATAAAATAAAAAAAGACAGCTATAGAAGAGATTTGAAAAAGAACAGCTTTCCACACAGAGTAATAGACAGTTGGAACAAGTTAGATGAGAAAGTGGTGTGTGCAAAAACAATACATGAATTTAAAAATAGTTTAGATAAAATGAGAAATGAAGACGGGACCCCACGAGCATAGCTCCCCTTCCCGTAATATACAACTAGGTAAATACAACTAGGTAAATACACACACACACAATTTTGCAGATGATGCAAAACTGTTAAAAAAAAAGTGAACACGGAAGAAGATTGTGAGTCACTACAGAGTGATCTAAATAAAGTACAGGAATGGAGTAGGAAGTGGGAGATGGAGTTCAACACTAAAAAGTGTAGTATAATGGAATTTGGAAAAAGCAAAAACAGAATAACAGGATCATATAAATTGGGAGAAGAAGGAATAAAAAAAAGTAGAAAATGAGAGGGACCTAGGAGTCATTGTTATGAACAATATGTCACCTGAGAAACATAAACAAGATTTTTGGAGAAACTTATAACTTAATAAGAACAATCAAAGTGGCATTTACATACCTGGATGAAGAAATGGCGAAGAAAACTAATCACTCTGATAAGACCAAGATTGGAATATGCAGCAATGGTATGGTCACCAAGTGCAAAAACTGTATAAAAAAAACTTGAAAGAATACAAAGAGCAATTACAAAACTGGCACCAACACTCTCAAAACTATCATATGAAGAGAGACTAGCAAAACTTGAACTACAGACACCAGAGCAAAGAAGAGAGGAGATTTGATAGCTATTTACAGAATCATGAAAGGCATAGAAATTACTGATAGAGAGAATCTGATAAAATGGGATGATAGAAATACAAGAGGACATGGAAAGAAAATCAAGAAAGACAGCTATAGAAGAGATCTGAAAAAGAACAGCTTTCCTCACAGAGTAATAGACAGTTGGAACAAGTTAGATGAGAAAGTGGTGTGTGCAAAAACAATACATGAATTTAAAAATAGTTTAGATAAAATGAGATATGAAGACGGGACACCACGAGCATAGCTCCCCTTCCCATAAAATACAACTAGGTAAATACAATTTGTTAAATACACACAATACACACACACTCACACTACTGGATATGACTATTGATTATACTCTAACATAATGGGTTAGAGAAAATACTAGATATAGAAATAATGAAGAACCATCAAAACTAGAACTAATATTAACTTCTGAACCAGAAATTGTAAACAAAATGGAGTTTAAAACACCTATTGGAAAAAGTGACCATATACTAATAGAATTTGAATTAAAAGATCAGAAAAATATAGACAGAAATGATAAACATAGAGAAGGAAGATTAATGTACAACAAATCGGACTTTGAAAAGCCAAGTCAATTTTCCCAAAACGCAAATTGGGATAGGTTCACAAAAGAGGAAACAAATATGGAAGACAAATGGAACATATTTAAAGAGAATTACAAAGAGGGAGTTAACAAATATGTACCAATAAAGAAGCATAAAGAGATGTATATAAAATGTTGGTTTAACAAAAGATGTAGTGAGGCTAAAGCTAGGAGAGATAAAGCCTGGAAAAAATGGAAGATAGAAAAACATCCAAATGGCAAACATATAAAACACTTAGAAACGAATATGTAAAAGTATGCAGGAAAGAAAAAAAAAAAGAATATGAAAGGGATATTATAAACAAATGTAAAGATCAACCAAAACTCTTTTACATATATATAAATGACAAAATAAAGGACAAGCATGATATAGTAAAACTACGTGAAGGTGATAAAGAATACATAGACGACACAGAGATGGCAGATGTTATGATGAGACATTTCAGGTCTGTTTTTACTATTGAAAACTCAACCCTGGGAGGATGAACAATTAGATAGTTCACCCATGATGAAGGGAATAATAATAACACAGAGGGAAATAAGAGATCAAATAAAAAGCCTGGATGTCAGAAAATCGCATGGACCAGATGATATTGCAAATTGGATATTAAAAGAGTGCATAGATGAACTGACAGATAAAATACACAAGATAATAGACCTCTCATTAAAAGAGGGAAAGGTACCACAATATTGGAAAGATGCAAACACAGTACCAGTACACAAGGAGGAAACAGGGAAGATCCTATAAACTTTAGACTGGTGTTCCTCACAAGCACAATAGCTAAAATATGCGAAAAGATCATCAGAAGCGGATGGATCAAACATTTGGAAGAAAACAATATAATAAACCCCAAACAATTTGGTTTTAGAAGTGGAGGATTGTCCACCACAAACATAATATGCTTTTACTCAAGACTAATTGAAATAATACAAGAAAGAGATGGTTGGGCGGACTGCGCCTTCCTGGATTTGCAGAAAGCTTTTGACAAGGTACCACATAAAAATTAACAAGTGAAATTGAAAAAAAATAGGAGGAATTCAAGGCAGACTATTGGAATGAATGAAGGACTTCTCAAATGGAAGAAAGATGGGAAGAAGTAAAAAGTGGCATCTCACAAGGCTCTGTTCTGGCTCCCTTAATGTTTGCCATATACATAAAGGATATGGATCAAGGAGTGAATTGTTACATGAATTTCTTCACTAATGATGCTAAACTGCTCAAGAGAGTGAAAACAGAAGAAGATTGCAGATCGTTACAAGATGATCTACACAAAGTATGGGAATGGAGTCAGAAATACAAGATGAATTTCAACATCAAGAAATGTAGCATAATGGAATTCGGAAAAGGCAGAAATAAAGTTTCGGGAAAATATATGATTGGAAACAAAGAAATAAAGAATGTAAACTCAGAGAGGGACCTAGGAGTAATCATCTCAAGTGACTTGACACTCGACAAACATGTAAACAAGCTATTTGGAGAGACTTAAAATATATTAAGATCAATGAAAGTGGCCTTCGACTACATGGATGAGGAGATGGTTAAGAAATTAATTGTTACATCGATAAGACCAAAACTGGAATATGCTATATCAGTATGGGCACCTAGCACAAAGAAAAACACAAAGAAGTCAGAAATAATCCAAAGAGCGGCGACAAAGATGGCACCCACACTATCAAATTCGATATACAAACAAAGATTGGAGAAATTACAACTAACAGCATTAGAGCAAAGAAGGGAAAGAGGCGACATGTTGACTATTTTCAGAATTATGAAAGGAATGGAAGTTCTTGATAGAGATGACCTATTAAAATGGGACAAATGAGAAACAAGAAGACATGCAAAGAAATTAAAGACAGACAGTTACAGAAAAGACCTGAAAAAGAACAGTTTCCCACACAGAGTTATCGATGTCTGGAACAAACTGAACAGTGAATTCCAGAACTATACATGAATTCAAAAGTAAATTGGATGTGGAGAGATACCAAAACAGGTTAAAACGAGCATAGCTCCAGTCCCGTAAAATACAACTAGGTAAATACAATAAATACACACACACACACAGACTTTTAACTTATTAAGATCAATGAAAGTGGCCTTCAACTACATAGATGAGGAGATGGTTAAAAATATAGTGGTTACACTGATAGAACCTAAACTAGAATATGCTGCAACATTGTGGGCACCCAGCACAACGAAGAACATAAGAAAATTAGAAAGAATCCAAAGAGCAGCAACAAACTGGCACCTACACTATCAAATCTGACATACGAACAAAGATTGGAGAAATTACATCTGTCACACTGGAACAGAGAAGAGAAAGAGGTGATTTATAGATAATTTACAGAATTATGAAAGAGATGGCAATTCTCGATAGAGACGTCTTGTTAAAGTGGGACAGAAGAGAAACAAGAGGACATGAAAAGAAACTAAAGAAGGACACTTATAGAAGAGACCTGAAAAAAATAGCTTCCCACATAGAGTGATTGATGTCTGGAACAAACTAAACAGAGAAACAGTGAATGCCAAAACTATACATGATTTTAGGAATAAACTGGATGCGGAGAGATACGAAAACAGGTCACTATGAGCATAGCTCTCATCCCGTAAAATACAATTAGGTAAACTAGGTGAATACACACACACAAAGACCAAGATTAGAATATGCAGCAACAATATGGTCACCAAGTACAAAAAAATGTATAAAAAAACTTGAAAGAATACAAAGAGCAATTACAAAACTGGCACCAACACTCTCAAAACTATCATATGAAGAGAGACTACAAAAACTTGAACTACAGACACTAGAGCAAAGAAGAGAGAGAGGAGATTTGATAGCTATTTACAGAATCATGAAAGGCATAGAAATTACTGATAGAGAGAATCTGATAAAATGGGATGACAGAAATACAAGAGGACACGGAAAGAAAATAAAAAAAGACAGCTATAGAAGAGATTTGAAAAAGAACAGCTTTCCACACAGAGTAATAGACAGTTGGAACAAGTTAGATGAGAAAGTGGTGTGTGCAAAAACAATACATGAATTTAAAAATTGTTTAGATAAAATGAGAAATGAAGACGGGACCCCACGAGCATAGCTCCCCTTCCCGTAATATACAACTAGGTAAATACAACTAGGTAAATACACACACACACACACACACACACACACACACACACACTTCAACGAACGGACGGCTTAGAAGACGTTCTGAAGAAAATTGAAGTTTTGTGGATCCCAACGCAAAGAGAAGTGCCTATTGTATTTACAGGGGGGGGAATTGCTTGTGGGGTAGTAGGAAAGTAGGGAAAGAGGAGAAGGGGAGGGATTACTGAGGGAAATGGAAGGAAATGAGGAAGGAGTAGACTTGGCCCAGGCAGACAGGCGAAAGGTAAACAAACGGCCCCCCGACGACGATGAAATGTCTAATAAAAATGTAAAGATTAGAAGTATAGATAAGAGCAATACAGTAGAAAGTGATGAGAATATTTTCCAGGGATTTAAAGAGGGTGGGGGGGACACAAACACCCCCCCCCCCCCGACTGACAAGACTAGAAGAGAAGGTCGATAAGATGATCGAGGACTTGGAGCGTAGGTTCGGTCATGTTAACAATATTCTACAAAGGGTAGAAAAATTGGAAGAACTAGAGAAGGCGAACAAAAACTTAACTGATGAAATAGAAAACCTGAAAAGACACTTAAAAGAAGTAAAGGTGGAGAATGAGGAATTGAAGAGGAATAGTAAAGAAAACAGAGAGGGATGGAAGTCGATAAAAGAAAACAGTAAAGTTGTATTTACTGATATAATTAAACAGCAAATGAGAGAACAAACTGAAGACTCAGTTATTAAAGTGATGAGACAGAAGGAGAATATAGTAAGAGACTTAGCTGACAAAAAGAAATGTATAATTATATTAGGAATGGAAGAGAAACATAACCCAGATAGAACCTCAAGAACCAATGAGGAAAATGAAAAAGTAAGCAGTTTACTAAAACTAGTTCAGGAAGATGAACCAGAAATTATGAAGGAAATTGAGGAAAAATTCAGGCTCGGAGAGTATAGTACAGATAAGACCAGACCAATTAAGATTAAATTCAGGTCACAAACGACGGCAGAGAATATCTTATCCAAAACAGGGAAACTAGCAACAAGTGAACAATATAAAAAGGTATGGATAAAAAGGGAAATGAATAAAGAGGAAAGAGAGGAAGAAAAGCAGAAAAGACTGGAAGCTAAGAAAAAAAACGAGAGCAGAACGGAGTCAGAGAAAGAGAGATTCTATTGGAGAGTAGTGAATATGAAACTAAGGCAGTTCGACATACAAGAGAAAAACAAAAGGGAAACAGAGAACACAATGGAAGTGACAGAAAACTAAGAGTGTCTTACACAAATATAGATGGATTAATAACAGGATTGAATGAGCTGAATGATTATTTGAAAGAAAAAGAACCGGACATAATGGGAATTGTAGAAACAAAATTAAAAGGCCCACTACCACCCAACAGTGTAGGACATGATGCATATAATTATTGGATTAAAAACAGAGAGAAAAAGCAAGGGGGTGGAGTTATGTTCCTGACTAAGAAGGATATAAATGTGAAGGGTGTCATATATGGAAAGAATACAGTAGAGATGATTATGATAGAAGTGAAAGACAGAGATAAGAAGAGCAGAAAATTTGTGATAAATTATGTGCCTCCGAAAACAGCCTCATGGGAGGAGAGTGAACATAAAAGTATGTTAGAGGACACAAAGATAACATTAGATAAAATAATGGAAGATGGAGGAAGAATAGTTATAATGGGCGACTTTAATTGCAAAGAAATCTGCTGGGAAGAAATGACAGTAAAGGGTGGAGACGGCTCATGGGGAAACGCTCTACTTGAGATGATTACTGACCATACAATGACACAATGGATACAGGAGAACACCAGGTATAGAAATGAAGAAGAACCATCGAGACTAGACTTAATAATTACATCTAAACCTAGAATAGTGGTCAAGATTGAATATAAAACACCAATAAGTAAAAGTGACCACATATTGGTTGAACTGGAACTTAATGAAGAAAAATATATGAAAAGAAATGAGCAATATAGAAAAGGAAGAATGATGTATGAAAAAACAAACTTTGATAAAATTAGAGAATTCTTTCAACAAGAAAACTGGGAAGAAATATACAAAGAAGAAACAACAGTGGAAGAGAAATGGAATATTTTGACAAAAATTTACAAAAAAGGAGTGGAAAAGTATGTCCCAAGACAAAAACAAGAAAAAGAATATGTAAAATGCTGGTACAACAAAAGTTGTAGGGAGTTAAAAGACAAAAGAGACAAAGCCTGGACCAGATGGAAAAAAGACAGAAGACCTGAAAAATGGAAAATATATACTTGTTATAGAAATGAATATGTACAAACGTGCAGAGAGGAAAAGAGAAAATATGAAAAAGATGTCATAGAAAAGTGTAAAGAGCAACCAGAACTATTCTACAGATATGTAAACAATAAACTGAAAAACAAACAAGACTTGGAGAAATTAAGACAAGAGGGAGTTGAATACACTGAGGAAATAGAAATGGCGGAAATTATGAACAAACATTTTAAATCAGTGTTTACAAGGGAGAACATACAACCTGAAGAGATTGAATGGAAAGAGAAAGTCCCCCCTATGGAAGAAATAGAAGTAACAAAGAATGAAATATTGACACACTTGAGTAATCTTGATGTCAGAAAATCGCATGGACCAGATGATATAGCAAACTGGATTCTGAAAGAATGCAGGAATGAACTGGCAGACAAAATACATAGCATACTAAACAGTTCCTTGAAAGAAGGAAAAGTTCCAGAAGATTGGAAAAAAGCAAATATAGTACCTATATATAAAGGAGGAAATAAAGAAGAACCTACAAACTATAGACCAGTCTCTCTAATAAGTACAATAGCAAAAATTTGTGAAAGAATTATCAAAAGTAGATGGGTAAAATATTTAGAAAAAAACAAAGTGTTAAATCCAAGGCAATTTGGATTCAGACAAGGATGATCATGCATCACCAATTTAATATGTTTCTATTCAAGGCTAATAGATATAATACAAGAAAGAGATGGATGGGCGGACTGTGCATTTCTAGACCTAAAGAAAGCTTTTGACAAAGTTCCACATAAGAAGTTGCTTAAGAAATTAGAAACTGAAGGAGGAATACAGGGAAAACTACTAAATTGGATGGAAGACTTTTTGCAAGAAAGAAAAATGAGAGTAGTGATAAGAAACCAGCACTCAAAATGGGATGAAGTAATAAGCGGTGTTCCGCAGGGAACAGTTCTGGCCCCAATAATGTTTGCTATATATATTAATGATATGGATGAAGGAATAGAAAGCTATATGAGCTTCTTTGCAGATGATGCAAAACTACTGAAAAGAGTGAAAACTGAAGAAGATTGTGAATCACTACAGAGAGATCTAAATATAGTACAGGAATGGAGTAGGAAGTGGGAGATGGAGTTCAATACAAAAAAGTGTAGTATAATGGAATTTGGAAAAAGCAAAAACAGAATAACAGGATCATATAAATTGGGAGAAGAAGGAATAAAAAAAGTAGAAAATGAGAAGGACCTGGGAGCCATTGTTATGAATAATATGTCACCTGAGAAACATATAAATAAGATTTTTGGAGAAACTTATAATTTAATAAGAACAATCAAAGTGGCATTTACATACCTGGATGAAGAAATGGTGAAGAAAATCCTAATCACCCTGATAAGACCAAGATTGGAATATGCAGCAACGATATGGTCACCAAGTACAAAAAAATGTATAAAAAAACTTGAAAGAATACAAAGAGCAATTACAAAACTGGCACCAACACTCTCAAAACTATCATATGAAGAGAGACTAGAAAAACTTGAACTACAGACACTAGAGCAAAGAAGAGAGAGAGGAGATTTGATAGCTATTTACAGAATCATGAAAGGCATAGAAATTACTGACAGAGAGAATCTGATAAAATGGGATGACAGAAATACAAGAGGACACGAAAATAAAATAAAAAAAGACAGCTATAGAAGAGACTTGAAAAAGAACAGCTTTCCTCACAGAGTAATAAACAGTTGGAACAAGTTAGATGAGAAAGTGGTGTGTGCAAAAACAATACATGAATTTAAAAATAGTTTAGATAAAATGAGATATGAAGACGGTACCCCACGAGCATAGCTCCCCTTCCCGTAAAATACAACTAGGTAAATACACTTCAACGAACGGACGGCTTAGAAGACGTTCTGAAGAAAAAGTGAAATTTCGTGGATCCCAAAGCAAAGGAAGTACCTATTGTATTTACAGGGTGGGGGGGAAATTGCTCGTGGTGTAGGGAAAGTAAGGAAAAAGGAGAAGGGGAGGGATTACCGAGGGAAATGGAAGGAAATGAGGAAGGTGAAGACTTGGCCCAGGCAGGCAGACGAAATCTAAACAAACGAGGTCCGGACCAATTTAGCGATGACGAAATGTCTAACAAAAATGTATAGATTAGAAGTATAGATAAGAGCAATACAGTAGAAGATGATGAGAATATTTTCCAGGGATTTAAAGAGGGTGGGGGGACACAACCCCCCCCCTCCCGATTAACAAGACTAGAAGAGAAACTCGATAAGATGATCGAGCACTGGGAATTTA
Organism: Oratosquilla oratoria; assembly: GCF_046742065.1. NCBI lineage: Eukaryota > Metazoa > Arthropoda > Malacostraca > Stomatopoda > Squillidae > Oratosquilla > Oratosquilla oratoria. Next base: position 101,781 of record NW_027467551.1, read on the forward strand.
GGTCCGGTCACGTTAACAACATTGTGCAGAGGGTTGAAAAATTGGAAGAACTAGAGAAGGCAAACAAAAACTTAACTAAGGAAATTGAAGAATTAAAAAAACAGTTAAAAGAAGTAAAAGAAGAGAATAAAGTCTTAAAGAATAATAAGGAGAACAAGGAGGGTTGGAAAAAAATCCAAGAAAATAGCAAAATTGCATTCACTGACATAATCAAACAGCAAATGAATGAACAAACTGAAAACTCAGTTATCAAAGTGATGAGACAGAAGGAGAATATAGTAAGAGACTTAGCAGATAGAAAGAAATGTATAATTATATTAGGAATGGAAGAGAAACATAACCCAGATAGAACCACAAGAATCAAAGAGGAAAATGAAAAAGTAAGAAATTTACTAGAATTAGTTCAGGAAGATGAACCAGAAATAATTAAACAAATCGAAGAGAAATTCAGGCTCGGGAAATATAGTACAGCCAAGACCAGACCAATTAAGATTAAATTCAGGTCACAAACTATGGCTGAGAATATCTTATCCAAAACAGGGAAACTAGCAACAAGTGAACAATATAAAAAGGTATGGATAAAAAGGGAAATGAATAAAGAGGAAAGAGAGGAGGAAATAAGGAATAGACATGAAGCTAAGAAAAAAAACGAGGCCAGAACGGAGACAGAAAAACAAGAATTCTACTGGAGAGTAGTGAATATGAAATTGAAGAAATGGAACATAAAAGAAACACAAAAGAAACAGAGAATACAATGGAAATAACAGAAAGTTAAGAGTATCCTACACAAATATAGATGGATTAATAACAGGACTGAATGAACTGAACAAATATCTGAAAGAAAAAGATCCGGACATAATGGGAATTGTTGAGACAAAATTAAAAGGCCCACTACCACCCAACAGCATAGGACACAATGCATATAATTATTGGATTAGAAACAGAAAGATAAAACAAGGGGGTGGAGTTATGTTCCTGACTAAGAAGGATATAAACGTGAAGAGAGTCACATATGGGAAGAATAGAGTAGAGATGATTCTGATAGAAGTAGAAGATAGGGATAAGAAGAGCAGAAAGTTTGTAATAAACTACGTGCCCCCAAAAACAGCCTCATGGGAAGAGAATGAACATAAAAGCATGTTAGAAGACACAAGAGTAGCACTAAACGAGATAATGGAAGATGGAGGAAGAATAATTATGATGGGCTAATATAATTGCAAAGAAATATGCTGGGAAGAGATGGCTGTAAAGGGTGGAGAAGACTCATGGGGAAGTGTTCTACTTGAGATGATTATTGACCATACAATTACACAATGGATACAAGAGAACACTAGGTATAGAAATGAAGAACCATCGAGACTAGACCTAATAATCACATCAGAACCTAAAATAGTGGAAAAGATAGAATACCAGGCACCAATAAGCAAAAGTGACCACATATTGATAGAACTAGAACTAAATGAGAAAAAATACATGAAAAGAAATGAACAATGAAGAAAAGGAAGATTGATGTATGAAAAAACAAATTTTGATAAAATAAGAGAATTCTTCCAAAATGAAAACTGGGAAAGAATACACAAAGAAGATACAACAGTAGAAGAGAAATGGAATATTTTGACAAAAATCTATAAAAAAGTAGAAAAGTATGTCCCAAGACAAAAACAAGAAAAAGAATATGTAAAATGCTGGTACAACAAAAGTTGTAGGGAGATAAAAGACAAAAGAGACAAAGCTTGGACCAAATGGAAGAAAAACAAAAGACCAGAAAAATGGAAAATATATACTTGCTATAGAAATGAATATGTACAAGCGTGCAGAGAGGAAAAGAGAAAATATGAAAAAGATGTCATAGAAAAATGTAAAGATCAACCAAAACTATTCTACAGATTTGTAAACAACAAACTGAAAAACAAACAAGACTTGGAGAAATTAAGACAAGGGGGAGTTGAATACACAGAGGAAATTGAAATGGCGGAAATTATGAACAAACATTTTAAATCAGTGTTTACAAGGGAGAACATACAACCTGAAGAGATCGAATGGAAAGAGAAAGTTCCCCCTATGAAAGAAATAGAAGTAACAAAGAATGAAATATTGAACCACTTGAGTAATCTTGATGTCAGAAAATCACATGGACCAGATGAAATAGCAAACTGGATTTTGAAAGAATGCAGGAATGAACTAGCAGACATAATACATAGCATAATAAACAGTTCCTTGAAAGAAGGTAAAGTTCCAGAAGATTGGAAAAAAGCAAATATAGTACCTATATATAAAGGAGGAAATAAAGAAGACCCTAACAACTATAGGCCAGTCTCTCTAACAAGTACAATAGCAAAAATTTGTGAAAGAATTGTCAAAAGTAGATGGGTAAAATATTTAGAAAAAAACAACGTGCTCAATCCAAGGCAATTTGGATTCAGACAAGGACGATCATGCATCACCAATTTAATATGTTTCTATTCAAGACTAATAGATATAATACAAGAAAGAGATGGATGGGCTGATTGTGCATTTCTAGACCTAAAAAAATATTTTGACAAAGTACCACATAAGAAGTTGCTTAAGAAATTAGAAACTGAAGGAGGAATACAGGGCAAACTGCTAAATTGGATGGAAAACTTTTTGCAAGAAAGAAAAATGAGAGTAGTGATAAGAGATCAACACTCAAAATGGGATGAAGTAATAAGCGGTGTTCCACAAGGAACAGTTCTGGCCCCAATAATGTTTGCTATATATATTAATGATATGGATGAAGGAATTGAAAGCTATATGAGCTTTTTTACAGATGATGCAAAACTATTGAAAAAAGTGAACACGGAAGAAGATTGTGAATCACTACAAAGAGATCTAAATATAGTACAGGAATGGAGTAGGAAGTGGGAGATGGAGTTCAATACAAAAAAGTGTAGTATAATGGAATTTGGAAAAAGTAAAAAAAAAAAGAATAACAGGATCATATAAATTGGGAGAAGAAGGAATAAAAAAAGTAGAGAATGAGAAGGACCTGGGAGTCATTGTTATGAATAATATGTCACCTGAGAAACATATAAATAAGATTTTTGGAGAAACCTATAATTTAATAAGAACAATCAAAGTGGCATTTACATACCTGGATGAAGAAATGGTGAAGAAAATCCTAATCACCCTGATAAGACCAAGATTGGAATATGCAGCAACAATATGGGCACCAATGCAAAAAAATGCATAAAAAAACTTG